>NC_058133.1:417855507-417871281 GCF_016433145.1 Gracilinanus agilis | reverse complement strand
TTGCTGCTAGTAGAAAAGTCTATTACAATTGATTGTGACATAATGTATCAGTTTCTGTGTACAGTGTTCACCTCAAAAGGACAAGAGTCAAAGTAGGATGAGTGAGGAGGCTCTCCCATGGAACACAACATGAAAAGTAGGGAGGGAGAGAGAGACAGAGAGAGAGAGACAGAGAGAGAGAGAGAGAGAGAGAGAGAGAGAGAGAGAGAGAGAGACACAGAGAGACAGAGACAGAGACAGAGACAAAGATAGAGAAGGTGATGGGGAGGGGAGTAGAAGGGAGAATGAGGGACAGAGAGAAAAAGGAAGGGAAGGAGTGGTAGAGTGGAAGGGGTTGAGAGAAAGAATTCATTTTTAGCCAAAAACCTTTCTCTGCAGCTCCAGTTCCTCTATATGAGCAAAACAACTATCTTTATAATGTATCCTACCTCAATCTCCCTTAATAGAAACAATAACTTCATTTGCAGAGGAATTTTACCAAACAGCAAATGACTGTTGGAGATGGGATAGGGAGCATAATTATTACATAAAGAAAAGGTTGAAAATCTTCCACTAGTTGCCTAATTGCCAACAACGATTGAAGAAAAAAAAGTAAACAAAAACAACAACAAAAAGGAGAAACAAAGAAAATTTAAAAAAAAACTTCATACTCGATTTTTCTCAGAGGCTAATCTGAACAATGTCCTACATGTTCTGCTTTATCAGTAGACCTTTAAAACACACAGTTCACTTTGTTTCTGGAATGTAACTTTGTTTTTAAATCCAACACCACCATTATAGTTTTCGTGCAATAATTCTGGACTTTGGAAATTCACTTCAGGCAAAAGAACGGTAAACAATTTAATGCTACCACTAACCAGAAGACCAAACATATTTTTTTTTTAAAAAAAAAACTGCAAACTTTTGCTTAAAATCTGGCTACCTGCAAAACTACAATTTTGTGGGTTTTTTAAAAAAGTAAAGCAAAACCTCTGATGTATTTTTTTAGTATTTCTTATTTCGCTTTTCCAAAATAATAACGATAAGCATGAGTAATTTTAAGCCACTAGCCAATCTTCTCTAGTTTTCTTTCTACCAAGTCTTAGACAGTATTTATTTTATAAACTAATTTTATTCAACTATTTTTCTCTGTGTGTATGTACATAAGTATATACACAAAGAGAAAAAGAAAATGTCTACATACAATTTACACAATAGATTTATACATACACACATAATATATACATACTAATGAGACCGCATGATTTTTGGTAAAAAAGTACATGCTTTTTCTATCACACTGTTCTTGCATTGATCTTACATAAGTAATATAAATCTTTTGCATTAACTAAAGCATGTACTACTGCTGATCCAGGATTTTAATAACTTGTAGGTTAAAAAAAAATACAATGCCTAGAACACTGTTATCAAACAAATATGTTTTATTGGCAGCTAAAAACAGAATTCACCCAACATTGAAACTTTTTTATATTTTTTTTCTTTCTTTCTTTTTACTCACTGCAGTACGAGGAACAAATCACAGACACTTACTTTGGAGATCACAGAGACCATGGTGTAGATTTTACAAAATCATTTTTTAAAATCTCTGTATTGTGCTCCTCAAATGACTACGAGCCAGTCTTTGTTTTGTTTTGTTTTGCCAAATAGCAGAAACATAAAATATCACAGCTTTGTCTATACTTTAAAATTCTGCAGCAACCTAAAGACATGGACAGATACACCACCGACTGTTGTTTTCAAGTATATCAATTTCCATATCAACCTAATAGTAGTATCTAAAAAATTCACTTTCTTCCATAGGAAGTCTTTGTTTGACAAGCTGTTATTCATCTCTTTGACGTTTTAAAAGAATCTGGGGCAACATTTGAATTTTATCAGAAAATAAAAAAATGTTTACCTACCATGTTCAAATTAAGAACAGTGTCTATACAAGTCAGTTGTACAATTATTTAAGTGAAAGATGAACATGAACATCAGATTAACTTAATTCTGGCAGACAAAAGTGAACTACTAAGGTCCAGTCAGCCATTTATCTATTACAGAGAGATGACAACTTTACAAAAGGTATCTTTTACCTACTGAGTGATGATTATGTCCCCTCAGTTTCTGTGCTTTCTACCACTGGTTCACTTTCTATATCAGCTTCTGTGTCATTCTTCTCTTTGTTTAATTCACTTGAAGATGTCAGTTTTTCATAAAGTTCAGGATCATTCTGTACTTGTAAAGGTGGTGGTTGATTATCTGTCTCTGTATTTTCACCATTTACCTGGGGTACATTATCAGCTTTTCGTTGAGGACTGGGCCCTTCAAAATAATCAAAAACTCGTGGGTGTGGATGTGGGACCCAGGTGTTCTGAATTCTGTCTCTTCCAAAACGATTTCCATTAATTTCACGGCAGAAATCAAAATCTCTGTCATCTCTATCCCTTTGTCTCTCCCAGGGTCTTCTGCGGTCATCAAAATCTCTGTGAGCATCCTGTCCAAATCCTCTGTTCCAAATGGGACCACTTCGAGGATCAAATCTATAATTTCCATGTCTAAATCTACCTCTATCTTCATGGAAGCCTTTGGGACCACCATAGAGAGGTAAAACACGATGCTCTCTTTCATCAAAATCTCTATGCCCCCAAGGCTTATCTGAATTAAAACCAAAGTGGTCTCTTCGACCAAGGTTATCTAAACCTGGTCTTACAAGATTTTCTCTTATATCTATATGTGGTCTTCCAAAGTGTTCCCTTCCATCTATTGGAGGTCTCCCTGGACCTTCTCTTGGATCTACAGGTCGCCCTACTACGTCCCTAACATCAACTGGTGAAGGTCTACTAATGGTCTCTCTGTTTTCCATAGGAGGAAAACGATAATCTCTATCTCCTTCCTGTTGAATACTATCATTCCCAAGTGGTAGCCTTTTTTCTGGATTAGGAAGGTGATCTATATTTTGTCTTAAAGGAGCTGGAAAAGGTCTCTCTGCCTGACTGAAGATATCTCCTGGAGCAAAAGGACCACGAGGTGGAGGATGAAGAGATGCATCAAGGATTGCTGGAGGAGGGATTCCTCTTTGCGGTGGAAGTCCAGGCTGCATTAAAGGGAATCTTGGCCCAGGAGACTGTGGTATAAGTCCTGGACGAATATCTAACATTGGTATTCCAGGCATCCGCTGAGGAATATTTAATGGGGGCAAGTTTTGAGGCCCAGTTGGTGGCTGTGGTCCCAGAATTCCAGAATTACTTGGAACATTTGGTGGCTGAACTCCCAGGAGTCCAGAATTGCTAGGAATATTTGGGGGTGGTACCCCCAAGAGTCCAGAACTACCTGACACATTGGGTAGTTGTGGTCCCAGAATTCCGGAACTACTTGGAATATTTGGTGGCTGTGCTCCGATAATTCCAGAACTACTGGAAACATTAGATGGCTGTACTCCCAGAATTCCAGAATTGCTGGACACGTTTGGTGGCTGTCCACCCAGAATTCCAGAACTGCTTGACATATTTGGTGGCTGTCCACCTAGAATTCCAGAGCTACTTGTGACATCATTGTGGATCACTAAAATGGAAAGACAGAAAACAAAATTATAAATATTCATTAAAATAAAAAGTATCTAATATGAAATGTATTCACAATAGGGAACTTAAGTTACTGATGTGATGGTACTATGAGAATATTAAATTATGTAGAAGGACCAAAACATTTAGCAATTTTGATAGATAGTAGTCAGCCAAGGAAAGTACTAGATTACTCAAAATGTAAAAAAAAAAAAAAAAAAATTCTAACCCAAAGCTATCTATGATATCTTGCCATCATTTAAAATTTGTATTATAGATAAACTTTTTTACAAATGTATGTGAGCTGGGCAATAATGGCCACGAATCTTGGCACTCTGAGTCATATTCCTCCTCCATCACCAAGTTCTACTAAAGAGCGAGAAAGACAGGGTAGTGGGTGACTTTTAAATAACTACTTGGGTGTGGTATATGTTGGTTTTATTTTATGGGATAAGGAGATGGAAACTGTTTTTATTTGGGGAGTTAGAGATTATCCTTAATACATTTACTTGCTCAATTATTTTTTAATAGAAATTTAAAGTCTAGAACCTCTGGTCAAATTGCCTGCTAAACTGAATCCTTTCTGTAATCCTACATCCCCTTTTGACTTTTAATACATGCTTTTTTTACAAAATACAATTCCTGGAGTAATAGGATTGTTTTCTAAGCCCTTGAGTGATTAAAAACAATTAGTTGGAAAAAACTGGTGTTAAATTTTTTTATATAAAGTAAAAAGTAAAAACCATGGTCTACTTTTTTCACTAGTAACTTGAGAACACTAGATTACAATAGCTAGGGTTGAAGAAAGAATTGGGTCATTGTAGTCTACTATAATTTAAGGAAATAAAAAAATTTAACCTCTTTAAGATATGCTTATTTATTTTCAAGAGACAATGAAAACTATTTTTAGACATCAAACTCATTTTATACAAACCTTAATATATAAGATTTATTCAGTTAGCTATACTTTGCTGGTCACTTGCTAGAATTCAAAATGACTAATTTTCCCCTTCTATTAAAGACCTCAATTACCTGTAAAATGAGTAATTTAAACAAAAAAATGTAGGGTTTTTGCTAGTGTTTAATTTTGTGTTTTTTGGCTACAGGGTTATGACAGGATATATTGCTTTGAAAAGAAATTTTAGAGATGCCTCAAGAAGTTAATGTATATGTATTTATCTCTTGCTGTGTGGCCTGCCAAACCAAGAAATGCTTAATGGTAATAAATACCATTTACCTAAACTTGTAAAGTCTGAAATTATCTGTGTAGCTCTTCTATTTTTTTTTACATTTTATGTATTTGTAGAATCTAGAATAGATACTTTTCAATTTCCAACAGAAATCAAAATATCAATCTATTTGATGGAGAAACACTAAAAAAGTTTAGACTAGAATTAATGATCTCATCAAATGAAACAGAACTATAGTAAACAGTATGTGAATGTTGCTCTTCATAATCCTGATCCTAATGTATTACTATTGCTCACTGTTATTTTCAGGGTAGGGCTAAATCAATGAAATGAAATCCTATACAACTTTGGAAAACTGCCTGAATTCATTTGAAAAAGAAAGCATTACATTTAACTTGTTTGTGATATTCCTTTACTTTTCTGTGTGTGGGGTGGTGGTGGTGGTGGTGGTATGGGGGGTGCGCACGTGCATGCACCCACCTCTGTCTGTCTCTCTCTCTCTCTCAGGAATGGAGGCAGGCAGTTAGGGGTTTCTGGAACATGTTTCTGATTATTTATTACCTTGTCTGGTACTTTCACTAGAAGAAAGCTGGTGGTCTGTGAGGTGTGACAATTTTTCTTCTGACTCTGGTTGGTTACTTGGAGGATTAAAAACACTTCCAGCTGACATTGTTGAAGTAGCAAGACTGCTAGATACAGAGCCAACTGGCAAAACAAGGTTACTAAAAGCAACATCTTTCATTGTCTCAGGAGTCATGGATATAGGAGGCTGTACCAGAGCTGTGTAAAAGAAAAGAACAGTGTTAAAGGAATCTGTAAATAATCCATTTCAATAGAAAATTTAAAAACACTTATTAGGAAAAACTTATTATGCTAGTAGTTATGTAAGACAAAATGCTAAAAATCACATAGACATTCCTCATTTAAAAAAATATCTATTAAAACATTTACATTTATCACTATTGTCTGGGTCAATTTTTTATCGATCTCAATGTCCCATTTTTTTCCCTATCTGTAGACAATCCAGTGGTAGGTATTACGGATATTATTATCATGGTCATTTCATTGGGTTGTTGAGAGTCAAATGAAATAAAATGTTAAATCAGGAATTATTTAAAAATGGTTAAAGACAAACTATATAGTTAATGTATAAGTATGTAAAATATCTTCTGGTCCTCTTAATGATTTTATACACACACACACACACACACACACACACACACACACACACAGCAGGCTTTTACCAACTTAGCCTCAATAATCTCAATATAGTTATGAAACCAAAAGAGACACAATAGCTTTAATAGGTGACGTGTAATTTGTTTCACAAAGAGGCATCTCTAAAAACAACCATGCAAAAATTGTGGTAGATTAGAATCAACTTGTTATCAGTGCTGAGAAATGACAGAAAAAGGCAGAAACATAACTGATAGTGAATTAGAATACAATGTTATTTAGTATGGGGACAAATAGGTTTACCTAACTATACTTCTTCACACATTCATAGTATAATATCAAAATAATTAGTAATTTATAACAGTAATGCAATATATGTGTAGATTAACATAAGGAAAAATAAAATAAAACAAATAATTTTAATGTTATCCAAAGAGTAATGTCATTATCTGTAAAATTCAATTACACAGAATATATATAAAAGATATTTTTAGATGTATTAAGTATTTTAGTGGAGACTAAGGTAAATTACAAATTAGAATTAATGATAACTAAATATTTGTCAAAATCATTTATAATTAGGAGCTCTCCTCTAGGCAGACTTCTGTCAAACTAGATTAAAAAGTAAAAGTGATGTTCCTAGGCCTCATTTTCTTCATTTGTAAAATAAAAAGATTAAGAATTATTTGTTCTAGCTCTAAATATCTTATTCAAAGTAAATATGGAGAAAACTTAGCTGTCTTTTCAATGTATCAAGCTACTTTCTCTAGTTTTCATGTGAAATAAAGACTTAACCTTACCAGTAAGCAGAACTAACAAGAGTCAGTTTTTAGCATATAATAAAGCATTTAACAATTGTTATTAGTATTGTATTTGCACCCAAATCACAAAGATGTATATTCTTTTAAAGTAGCCTCCACTGAGGCACGATTAGATGCATCAAAGATTTCATAACATATTAATGTCATTACAGAATAATGTAGACAGATGTATATGGAATATATATGCACACATACATATGATGTAACTATCATTCATAAAACTAATCAACAATGTTAATTAGTTATTTATTTAGAAACAAAATATCTGGAAATGAAGAAATTAAAGCACTGATAAAATTTTAGTGTGCCATTTAAGTAGTCAGAATATAAGATAAAAAGGAATATCAGATATCAACAATGCCTTAAAGTTTCTTTTTTTTCCATTAAAGAAAACAAGGTTTTTTTCTAGTTTATAACTAAACAGTGTTTTTATGCACAGTAATAATTTAATATAACAGAAAGAGTCTAACAAGTGGCCATATCAACTATATTACAAGGATTCTGTCCATAGAGTTTTTTTTGGGAGAGATACTGGAATGATTTGCTATTTCCTCCTTCAGTGGATTAAGGCAAACAGAGAATAACAAACATGTCTAGGGTCACACAGGTATTAAGTGTCTGAGGCTGGATTTAAATTCAGATCTTCTGAACTCCAGGCCCAGAACTCTATCCACTGAGATATCTAGCTGCCTAAAAATTAGAGCTTTATAAAAGGGTGGAGTACTCTTCACTGGAAATCTTTAAACAGCTGATATGAGCTTTTAAATTACTATTTATGTAGGTTGTTATAAATCAGCTTCACAATTTGGGCAATCTTTCAGATCTTTCCAATGCTTAGATCCTATAGTTCTAATGCAATACTGGTGTAGGAAAGAGTATAACAAAGTTTCAGAAAAAGACCACTAAAGTAAGATAAAAGGGGACTGCGGAAGAACTCTTAAGAAAAGTTCAGAACTAAAAGTAGGAAATTCAAATATTTTTTCAGAATCTTTTGGTTTTTTTTCTCCTTTTCTTTCCTTGTACAAAGTAATGTGATTTTTGAGGAAATCAATAGATATCTCAATAGAAAAATAAAATTAAAATGTTAGAAAACAGAAGTTCCAATACAGAAATGAAAAAAAAGTATGATATAATGTAGAATGTTTCACAGTAGAGACCATAGAACTTTGGAAACAATCTTAATTCTATTTCTTCCTGTTTTAGCTCTGTAGGCAAATTTTCCCATTCTAGTTCAATGTTATGGTCAAAGATAATGAAAAGATTTGTAGAATAATCAAAAGTTAAATGTATGTGTGTTGAAGCTATGACATTGAACTGTTTTTTTCTGTATTTTTTATTTTGTATCTTATATAAATATATGATTTATATAATATTACATAATTTCCTAAATACTCTTACTTAAATTACTGAAAACTTAAAAAATCAAAATTGAAAGGTGAAGATTGGCAATTTCTGATAAGGAAAAAGAACTATAGCAAAAGTAAAGTGTGAGAAAGGGTCATTCTCATGTCTGAAGTCTGGAAAAATTTTTTTAATATTCTAATGAATACTAACCAACAGAATTTAATAATTTAATTTTCTTTATGTAATATCAGATTCTAGTAATATGCAAGAGATAAAAGATGCTGACATATTTAGTTGAAATGTTCATTCCAACAATAATAAAAACCTAAAGAAACAACTCATATCAATTTCATGAGAATTCAAAACTCACATGTCGCCACTACTGGAGGAATAGTAGGGGGTGGCACAACAGGTGGTGGGACTGGTGGTGGCATGAAACCTAGGCAAAAACAAAAGAAAAATAAGGAACAGAATTAATCTTTTATTTTTAATTGCATACTCACATATGTTGACAAAGAGTTTCGATTAACTGAAATTTCCACATTCTTAAGATTATTAATACTCTATTAAAGATAGCACTTCATTTTTCTGCGAGCTTCCTATAAGCAGGGGACTTTCTATTGCTTTTCTTTGTATCCCAACTACTTAGCACAGTTCCAGTCTCACAGAAGGCACTTAATAATAATTTGTTAACGACAAAGAATCACAGATCATTTTTTGAGAAGAGTCTAGTACCCAGATCACAGATTTATATTTTTTTAAAGTATCCTCCACTGAGGCACGATAGATGCATCAAAGATTTCATAACATATTAATGTCATTACAGAATAATGCAGACAGATGTATATGGAATACATATACACACATACATATGATGTAACTATCAATCATAAAATTAATCAACAATGTTAATTGGTTATTTATTTAGAAACAAAATATCAGGAAATTAAGAACTTAAAAGCACCGATAAAATTTTAATATGCCATTTAAGTAGTCAGAATATAAGATAAAAAGGAATATCAAATATCAACAATGCCTTAAAGTTTCCTTTTTTTCCATTAAAGAAAACAAGGTTTTTTCTAGTTTATAACTAAAGAGTATTTTTATGCACCATAATAATTTAATCTAACAGACAGAGTCTAACAAGTTGATTTCAGAATCACAAAGGACCAAGTTAAAAGTTGTATGGCATTCTATACAATATTCTAAGAACTAGAATTTGCAGAGATGGTACAGATTTTTCATTGGTAGAGTATTCTTGCCCAAGAGCTCTTTATACTAGTGAAGCAAGCCCCTATCATTGTATTTAGTGGTACAGGTAAATATGAATTTTAATTTAGAATTTTCATTAAAAATTTCTAGTGAAAAATCATGTTTATCTTTTTGTCTTTTATATTAGGAAAAATGGAAAAGAAACAATTTTAATAAAACAATGAAGTGAAAATAACAAAATTCCAAAAGAGTTTCTTACCAGGAGGTGGTTGTGATGGGTTGAAACTTGCTCTTAAGAAAGGAGGTGGGGGAATTGCACTAAATCCTGGAGGAGGAACGGACATTGACACTGGAAATGTTGGTGGAACTAAACTAACTGTAGGAACAGCAGGTGCTACTGGAATCTTTTGTGGACAGAAAAGAAAGACACAAATCATTCACTTTTCAAATATTTAATGATGAGATCTTTAAAAAAAAAATTTACTGGTTGCTTATAAAGGTAGGACATTTTCTTAGTTTTAAGAAAAATCACAAACTTTAACAATTCACTTTTTATTTTCTGCTTCTAACACTATAATGTTCCCTTCACCTCTTTTTTTGGTTGATTAGCTCTTCCTTTAAGAATCCACTTCATTTACTTCCAACTTCCTAGAAATTCATACATAGATCATTATATGTATGTATGTATGCATGCATGTATGCATGTATTTTAAGCCCTTACCTTCTGTCTTAGAATCAACACTGTGTATTGGTTCCAAGGCAAAAGAATGGTAAGGGCTAGGCAATTGGGGTTAAGTAACTTGCCAAGGGTCACATAGCTACAAAGTGTCTGAGGCCAAATCATTGTATTTAGAAATGACTTTTTAGAGTGACTTCTGAATGATCCAAAGTAAAGTTTAGAGCATATAAACAACCAGAAAAGGAGATAAAAGTTTTGGTGCTTTTTAACTCTGTGAATATGCCCAAATCACATACTCCTTCTAAAGGCTCAGTTGTTTCATCTGTAAACTGAGAATATGATTTAAAGTGCTTACTTTTGTGAGTTCTCTATCTCCTTTTCCCCTTTATGTTTTGTGTTCTAATAAAATGCAAGATCCTTCTGAGTAAGGTCTATTTCGTTATCTTGTCTTTTATGCCTAGTACTAGTACAATGTCTGGCATATTAGGTTCAATAAATGTTTCCTGTCTTGACTTTCTCATTCATTTTTATCACATACAGTACAGCAAAGTAAGGGAAATGGAAAGTAGAATCTGAAAGAAACTGAATCTAGGGCAGCAAATGGCACATAAAAGCTTAGAGACAAGGCTGTAATGCAGAAATTACTTCACAAGATAAGACCAAAAAGTAAAAGCTTAAGCCTTTGACTTCCAGTGAAATTCTGTCACTGAAACTATAACTTTTTCAAAATAATATATAAAAAATGCACTTTTACATTTAACTTTTAAAATATTATTCTGCCTCTTTCATATCTAAATTATAACTCCCCCTTCCATATACCATCATTTAACATATTTCTCCATTTGCTACAACCTTCCTAGAAATTCAGAGTATAATTAAACCATTCTGATCTTATAACAAATTGCTATAGGTTCCTTACAGCATTTGGAAATAAAACACAGAGAAGCAGGGTCTTTCTACAGTATAAAATTATAGTGTATTTTTGAGGTATACTCTAAATCCTGAAGTCACATACTATCTTTGTTTTCCTTTTTAACCACTTTTCTACTCTACATCAAAATATCAAGTTTGAAAATTTATTCTCTATTATATCTCCTTTGCAACTCTTATCACTGGCATTTTCATTCAGTTATGCAAAAGGCAGAGGGTCCCAGAAAAGTATAAACAACCATATAGATGAAAGGATTAGGAATAGGTAGCCTAACCACCCTAAAAACAGTGAGCCTGAATATCAATCTTTAGTTGTATAGGTGACTATACCTTAATTTGAAACAAGTAGGCAAAAATTACATTAGAACATAGAGGAAAGCAAGTATTACAGAGTATGTGTATTATTTTTATTATAGCATTATTATAATTATAGCATTAATCATAATTCTATTCTTTCATACATGTGTATATATTCACACACACACATGCTTTCATTCATTTACCACTTGAGACTTCTCCCTAATTTTCCTAATTATTAGTTGCCCTCCCTCTTGGAATTACTTTGCATAACCCTGATGTTTATTTGTATACAAGTTGTCTTATGCTCCCATAACCTTGTTTCTACAAATAGAGGAAGTACCTGAGTGTATGGTACAGATAGTTTTATTTTTTTCTTTGGAAGGCTAGCGTTTTGTATTGTATCCTGCCATAGAGCAAGTGCTTTTATGATTGGGGGGGGGTTGGGGAGGGGGAAGGGAGGTGGCAATGGCGGGGTAAGGGAGGTTGAGGTATGCGTATAAACACACACACACACACACACACACACACACACACACACACACACACACACACGATCAGTCATCAAACATTTAAATATGTGCCTAATATGTGTCAGACATTATGCTAGGCCCTAGGGATACAAAGACAAATTAAAACAGTTGATACTCACAAAGAATTTACATGAATATAATTAGTGGGTACAAAATATATATAAAATAAATGCAAAGCATTTGGAAGTACAAAATAGTTACTAGAAGCTAGGTGGGTCAAAAAGGATCTCATACAGAAAACAGCATTTCAGGTGATCTTTAAAAAGAAACTAGGGTTTCAAAGAAGTAAAAGTAAGGAGAAAGTGCATTTCATGTTCCAGGAATAATCAGTGCAACAGCACATAGGTGAGAGAATATGAAGAAGAATAATGCTGTGAAGGACTTTAAATGTCATATATTTGATTCTAAAGATAAGGAACTGAAACTTACATAGCAATATGACAGAGTCAGTAGTTATTTCAGATAATATCATTTTGATATGTCTGGAGCTATATGTAGGATAGGTTAGAGAGGGAAGAGACCTGGAGCAGGAAGATCAAACAGAAAACTACTACAATATTTCAATCCAGATACAATAAGAATCTAAAATAGGATAGTGGCAACATGAGAAAAAGGGATGCAAGAAAATAGTTTATGGAAATAATAATACTAAGAAGTGCATATGAGGTCTGAAAAAAATAAGGGTATATTTCCTTGGCCAGGGAACTTTTTAAAGACTAGGTTTAGGGAAAAAGATAACAAGAAGCAAAGATACTTAAATTTTTGGACAAGTTGAAATTGAGATACTTATAAGACATCCAATTGAATGTCTACTAAGTAGCTGGGGATAGGGGACAAGAATTGGAAATAAAGACATAAGTCATCTGCAAGGTATAGTAGAGAGTTGTCTCATCTGTAAAGTGGGAGTAATAATAGTACCTACATCGAAGAGTCGTTGTGAGGATAAAATAAAATAATATTTGTAAAGTATTCAGTGCAGTCCCTGGCACACAACTAGTAGTATATAAATATGTTAACTTTATTATTACTTAAATTACATTGATAGAGAATTTCCTCATTCCTCAAATTTCTGAAATCAATGGACTTGTCCCTATTCTTAAACTGCCCCTGTAATATAATTATTTGATTTGCTTAATTTACAGTTATTCAGTATCTATTGTTTTGGATTACTAATAACCCTAACTTTCATTCTTGTATTTAAATGTAGAAATGACAGAATATATTTAAAGGTTAGTGACACATTCTGTAAGAGGAAATATTTCAAAAGCATAATTAAATTAAAACATGAGAATTCAGAAAAAGGAGGATCATCTTTAACATGCTGTATTTCACTTTCAATCTTCCTTGTTGCTATTCAGATCAAGATCTCTTTCACAAAATGACTAATGTGGAAAAAATGCTTCACATGACTGCATAAATAAAATCTTTATCAAATTGCTTACCATTTAAAAGGGGGGGGAAAGGAAGGAGAATTTGGAACTCAAATTTTTTAAAAAGAAGATGACGATGAATTAAGACAATTTGCTCATCAACAAAGAAATGTGTTTTATCCTCATCTATAAAGTGTGATGAAATTATATTAAACATAATAAATTTGGTGGATCTTGTAAACTGAACTAACCATTTTGGAAACCAATTCAGAATTATGCTCACAGTTATAAAATTCTATATAACCTTAGACCTACCAATACCACCAATGGGTCTGTTTCACAAGGAGATCAGTCAAAAATGAAAAGAACCCTTATGTGCCAAAATATTTATAGCATCTCTCTTTGTAGTGGCAAAGAATTGGAAATCAAGGGGATGTTCATCAATTGGGGAAATGGCTGAATAAGTTGTGGTATATGACTGTGACAGAATACTTCTGTGGAGTAATAACTGGTTATTTTTTAAAGAGAAACTAGTAGAACCAAGAGATAATTATATACAGCTAGAGAATTAATATTTCAAGAATAATTTATAAATGTCTACCTCCAAAGAAAGAACTGACAAATAGAAACACAGAAGATATAACTTATACGTACATATTTCTTTGTTAAATGTCATTTTCTATGGTGTTGGGAGGGAAGGGAGATGGTAAGATATCTTGGAATTTTATGTAACCAATAAATAAATTAATAAGAAATAAATATAATAAATTAAAATTTCTTTCCAAAATCTATTTCCAAATAGCTATCACTTTAGTCCAAGTTCCTGTCATATCTCACTCGGGCTATTTTAAGGGCTTTAAAAATGGTGATCCTACTCTAAGTATCTTCCAGTTTAGGGGTAACAAATGTTTTCCCTCCTTATCTTATCTCCTCCTCAGTGTTCATTCTTAGTATATTAAGTTTAGGCATGCACGTATTAAATGTTTGTTGAGTAAATGATTCATTCTAATCCATCTTCCTAACGCTACCTAAAAGATTTTCCTAAAGTATAGGTTTGAATATCATGCACTACATTAGTTTCCATTTTGTATTTATTTTCTATACACTTATTTTTATCTGTTTGGTTCTTATTCCAAGTAAGCTGCTTGAAGGTAGGGACTCAACCTTTTCAATGCATTCATAGCACAGGATCTGGTACATACTGAGTTCTTAATCTTTTTCTTGAATAATGCTTTTAGATTTATAAAATAAAAACCAAAGGCTTACAAAAGAAATCAGTTATTTTGAAATATAGGTGCAACTTTTTTTGCCATCCTAGTTTGCAAAACCCTATAAGAGTCTATGAAACTTCAAATTAAGAACTCCTTTAGTTAATTTCCAATGTATTTGTTTTGCAAACACTGCAATAGCAATGTATTGCTTAGGTTAAAAAGAACTTTTGAAACATAAAAATGGTAATATAAATGTTGTGATTTCTATTTAATAATCATAATAATAAAAATATCTCTATTTGTGATATTTCAGAAGGATTTGAGTGAAATATGTACCAAATTCTTGTAAAGGTTAAATTTCAAGTATCTTTATTCTTTATTCAATATTTAATTGACCAATTAACAACAGGAAGCATAACAGGAAAGCTTTGAAGCCTAAACTTTTCTACTGATGAAAACATGAAACCATATATTCTAGCAGCTTGAGGAAATAAAAGGCAACCTTCTTAGTATATAAATAGCTTTAGAACACAACATGTTACTTCCTTCATCATCTTCTTTCACATAATGGCATTTTCATTTGCTCATTCTCAATAGGAAAACATGGTATTCATATACTTCATTTTCAGCTCTTAAAAATTAGAACTGAAGCGTGTAGTAACATGCCAACATTCCATTACCAAAAAATCATTCAGATATCCTTAGGAATTAGTGCTGAGATATTATCATATAGGTCAGGTTAAAGTGCTATAAATTCTGAAATAGTCTAAATGTGAACTTTTCTAATTAAATATAACATTCCTAATTAAAATTTATAAGGGGCTAAAAATGCTTATTAATTCACTCTATAGAAATAATTTTAGATAACCATCACCGTACTTACCTGCAACATAGCAACAGGTGGAGGATAAACTTCGGCCTGTGTAGTTACTACTGGTGTCTTTTCAACTGTTGTTGGACTTTCTACAGTTTGAACAGGCTCTTTGATAGGCTCTGAATTCTTCACAGTTTCCCATTCTAAAAAAAATTTGACATTAATTTTATGAATCAAGTATAGATACTTTGCATATTTAAGATGCTGCAGATCTGACAAGAATCCCTGTCTGTGAGACCAAATCTTCAATGTACTGTCTATTTTTGACACTCTTACATAAGTATAAAGGACAACAATATTGTAGAGGTAGTGAAAGTCAGAATTAATAAAGCTTATGTTTAAACAATTAATGATCAGGAGCAGCTAGGTATCTCATTGGCTTGAAAGCCAGGCACAATTTAATTCTGGTTGTGTGACCCTGGGCAAGTCACTTGCCTAGCCCTTACTGCTTCTTCCACCTTGGAACCAATATACAGGACTAATTCTAAGGCACAGAAGGTAAGGGCTTAATATATATATATATATATATATATATATATATATATATATATATATATATATATATATATATATATATATATATTTATTCAGGAGA
>NC_058133.1:417817433-417855177 GCF_016433145.1 Gracilinanus agilis | reverse complement strand
ATATATATATCTTTATTCTGGAGAAGACTAATATGATAGTTTTTTCAAAATATTCCATGTGGAAGAAGGTTCCAATTTATCCCTTGCTGCTTTGTGGGACAGAAATTAATATGAAAGTTACCGGAAAATGGGTGTCTCTGCAGGAAACAACTCTAACAACAACTGGAATTAGACAATTAGCTAACCTATCAAGTATGATTATGAGCTTCCCCCTTCCCTTTCCTGGAGGTGATCAAGCAAAAGTTTCATGATCTTTGCTTAGGGATTCCTTGTAAAAGAAGACTCCTACTTGGGATAAAAAAAAAAAAAGTAGTACAGTGATACCTCGCCTATCTCAGGAATTATGTTCCAGAGACCCTGACAACAGGTAAAAATCCATGAAGTAGAAGCATTATATTTATTTTATTATTTATATATATTTAAAGGCTTTATAAACCCCTCTTACACTCTTATAAAAGCATTGAGCCAATCAGTGCACAGGATACAGAACACAGAGTTGTGGTTGGTTGCCTTTTATTCTATTAGTCAAAACAGAAATGGCCACTTTGCACTAAGCCGTGCACAATCTCACAAAAGCAAACTTGCGCAAGCGGTAGTGGCACACTGCATTTCCATTGTGTATAGTACAGTATTCATCCAAAAAATCCTGCGATATAATGAAAACTCCGCGATACAGAATTAGGTATATACATTTTTTTAAAACAGTGAAGCTACAATAAGTGAACCGGGATATTGTGAGGGATAACTGTTCTTGATTACATCTGAGATCTCTTCTAACTAAAAGTTTATTGGTCTTGTAAAGGTAAACAAAAGCAATACAACTTATGCTATTTAAAAAAAAAAAGACAGAGAGAGAGAGATTTGAGCCAAACATACACTACATTTGTAAAAATTACATTTAAACTATTTTGCTACATCTTAAAATTTCCAAATTAACAGTGCAGGGAAAACCTTTAAACTTTGCTAATGTAAAACTGTACCTAATCTTTTGGAATACTCTATACATCATGGTATAGCCAAGAAAAATAATTTCAAATGTGTCCTGCTCAATGTGCTTTCAATTGTTAAGGCTATCTGGAACCAAAGTATTTAGAAGAATTCTTACCACTATTTACGGTCTCCTGATCAATCATGCCTCCTTCTGCAAAGCCATCTAAGTCATCCACCTTTACTTTCTCCCATGGTATATAAGTAACTCCAAGATCTACATCCCAGAACTGTTTATATTCTGTTTTTACACCTTTGTTTAAAGCCCAAGCAATCTGTAAAAACAAACAACTAGTTTATTTTTGTGTTTACATATGTAAATATCTAAAAAGTATTTCTAATATTAAAATCTGACTTGTACAAAGGGCAAATTATTGTATTGTTTTGCACATTGGTCTCATTTTTCTCCTCAAATGTGCTTGAATAAAACCAAAAGACAGTCTATAATTACTATTACCACTGCAAGGAGCAAATCTCTGCCACAGGTGGACTTTCAGAGGTTCAGAAGGACATCAGATGATTCCCAAGTAGAATTGCAGTACTTTAGGTTGACCAGAGATAATAAAACCAAGGAAAGTTAAGCTGCTGATAAAGGGGCCCCCTTATTGTTCTTTCATGACTACAAAAATGTCTTACCTTTATAACTTTGGACCCAATTTTATAAGATCCAGAACTAAGTTTTTGAAGTGCTCGATAGGAATCCTGTCGATGAACCATACAGACATAAGCACAGCCTCTTGGAGGAATCATCTAGAGGAAAAAGCAAAAGAAAACAAAAAACCCCACTGTTATGCTAAATTACAAAAGGGTTATGAGAAAGGAGGACAGAGAAAGAGAATTCTTTAGCAATCTATAGTTATTAATATCTTAACATGAAAATGGAGGAGAGGACTCATTGATATTAATTATCCTGGAAAATGTTTTAAAAAAGTGCCATTTCCGAAGATGAGATACTTGAGGTTCAGACTATATGTATCCTTTTTCTTATCACTTTAAAGAAACATAAATTGTTACAGTAGAATTTATTTTTTTTAATATTTTAAGTATTTTGGGAACTAGCAAAATTCCTCATTAATTTATCTGTTAATAGTAATAACAAAAAATTTAGAATTATTACTCTCTTCTAAAAAATACAACCCTGTTTTCCAATATAATTTATATTTTTCAAAGTGTTTTTGAAGTGTTGTGTGGTCATGCATATAGGCTCAGGATACAAATTTCAAATCTTACTAAAAGCACTTTTGATCATGGCATATACTATATACTATCTCTTATCATATTAAGCAGATGAACTTTAATATGGAGATTTACAAAACTGCAAAGATGCTTTAGTTTTTCTGAGAAGACATAAAGAACACTAATCGCTCTTTACATTTCCTACTCCCTTAAAAAAAAATAAATGAAAAGTTTGCTTTGACAAATGAGAAAAACAAACAAACAAAAACTCTACAAAATTTCCCCAAAATCTCTTGATAGAAAATAACTAAGTTCTCATAATGGTATCAGGAAAACTATTTTTAAATATTCACATGTATAAGCCTTTCAATAATATAGACGGTAACCCATTTATGCTTGCCAATTACATGTAACCTCTTTTGCGAATCTTGAAATAAGTTCACTACAAAGGTCTTTCCCAAAATCCTGGGAGCCTTCCTCACATTCTATTAGCGTTGCAAAGGTAACAGTGAGGGACAAGGGCTACCTATCCCTTTTTCTGTCCACACGACCAGGCCATATTCTTTGAATCCCACACTTCTTCAATGGCATCCTTTATTCTGATTCAGAAGATAAAAGACTCAATTTGTGCTTGCATGATAATTTTTTAAAAAGCATTTGTCATTAGAGCAAAACATTGTCATAGAACCTTTCCTCCAACAGGGTGTCTCTCACTACATAGTCTGAAATTGCCTAAGATTAGTTGAAAGATAAAATACAGGAAAGATTTCTGGATGATAATCTGATGATTAATACCAGGTAAGGCATAAAAAAGGGAAAGATGCTTGAGAAAGGTGTTCACCACCATCATCATTGAGGAAGATGCAGCACAGAAGCAAAGCTGAAGATGGATTTTTTAATAGATGAGGTCTTGCAACTAACTTCTCTAAGTGGGTGACTTCATGCTGGTTGCATCAAGACCCATACCACTGCAGACACTTCTGGACGAGATCCATAAATGTAAAATCTAAATTAACCATCAGTATATGTCTTGGACAGACACTGCAATGGATAATAAGTTCGGCCCAGAATTAGAACAAAAAGAAGATATTGGACTAGAATGCCTTTCGGAAATTGTGAAGTTTTTTTAATGACCTCACACTTCTTCCTGAAATAACACCAATGTTTTTAATTCTAATCTTCTTCTGATGTTTTTCTAAGTCCTTAAATCATTAAACACATACTATAACCTTACCAAAATCTTCATAAACAAGAAGAGTTAATAAATAGATAATACAATTAAGAGACTATAAGGCATTATTAAATAAGAATTCCCATTTCACAGTCACTCATTTTGTAAAAATTCAGTTTGCGAGATGCTATTTTTAAACTTTTAAAAGAGATTATGATTAAGACTCCCATTATCAAGCATATTTGTGATTTGGCTTTAAGTTAAAGACAGGATTATCTTAGTTCTTAGTGATACAATTCAATTGTTAGGAGTTGGTTTTTACATTAACTCTTCCTCCAAGAATTAGGGGAACTATTCAATAATGTCAATTTACTAATTCCCAAAGCAAAAAGAGAGAAAGTAGAATGTAAAACTGTGGGAAATGTCTCTAATTTCAGAAACTAGTAAACATAAAAAGTCATACAAAGAAAAGCATAAAATAATTTTAAGATAGTAAAATAATTAAAAAAGAAAAATGTCTCAAAATCTTCCTGTTTTCAGGAAGGAACCTATATTTTAATAAAGAGATTTCATATAACAATAAAAGAAAATGTAAAATAAAATTTTATATAATCATCCAGTTTATGAATGCTAAGGAAGAAACAATAAGATATCTTTTGTAGCCAGCTAATTCAGACATTATAATTTATTTCACTGTATTCAGGTCTTAGGCTCACAGAATTTTGGAGTTAGAAGGAAAAAAAGAAGTCCAGGGAGGCTGATTTGCCCAGGGTTACATATCAAGGATTCAAATTCCGATATAGCTACTCTAAAATAATAATTCTCAGGAAAGATCTAGAAATATTAGTGTGTATGTAACACACATAGACATATACGTACATGGCATAGTCTTGCACTATAGCACTATTATGTGAAAACAAAAAACTAGAAACAAATTATTTGCAAATTTATAGTAGAAAGGTCAAACAAATTATAGCATATGAAATGGATTATTAATGTGTTAATTGTTAATGTGAATAAACTCAAAATCAGAGAAATATGGCAAGATTTGTATAAGAAATACAGAACAAGAAGCAAAAATGAAGTCAAAAGAACACTGTTACTAAAAACAAAGAATATAAAATAGTTAGGCAACAGAACTCTGGTCAAATATAATGATGAATGGTAGAACTATATAGTCCATTTCTATTAATAATCAATAAACAAACTTTTCAGGAAATATTCTTTGTGAAAGGATTTGTTTGCATGCCTGTGGGGAAGATATGGGCAGCATTGTAAAAGTGAAATTTGGGAGATGCCATCTTTAAGTATATATATATATATATATGTATTTTCTGGACACGGGGAAATTATCAAACTATATTTCCCGTGGTCCAACGGGTTTCCGGTTCCGGTTCTTTGGGCTTGGGGAGGCCTACGTCTCGATGCAGAGAAGAGTTTAAATCTCCTGGGTTAGGAGGGAGTGGCCTCTTAGCCAGCAGACTAGGGAGGAGACAGGAGACAATAATGGCGAGGGCGGTGGTTTTGATTTCTTACAAGCGCGTGGTCTAATAACTTTATCTATCAGCATGGCTTTAATTAAATTACTAATATATATATTTATAGCAGCCTTTATTATTTTTCATATTTATAGCATGAATGTTCAAAAGATCTTGGTCATAGTATGAATAAATATGATTTGAAAATGCATGTCTTTTGCATCAATAAAAAATATTGTTAAAGTAAAAGTGGCATACCCCCTTTAGGAAAATAAATCAAATTTGCAGCAAAAAAAAAAAAAAAAAAAAAAAAAAAAGGTAAAGATTAGTTCTATTTTTAACCTAAAATTTTATACAAAAGTATATAAAAGTACCTATTTCAAAAGAAGGTTTAGAAAAATTCATTGTACTTTTAGAATATCTAGATAGTTCCCATATAATCAGAGTACATTTCTAGACTAAGGAGTTAGGAGATAGAACATGTGATTTCATTGGTATAGAAAGGAAATTCCCTTCACTGATGCAGGTGAATGTTGTTTTCACAATTTATAATCTTAATAACTTGCCTAGACAAGTGAGAGGATAAATGACTTGTCTAGCACAAGTCAAAATAGAACCTTTGAACCCAAAGTCTTCCCAGCTCTAAGGCCACTCTCTATTAAATCAAGCTGCTTCTCTTAGAAATCATCTCAGAAAACAAACTCATTTCTTCATGAAACGATTATAACTGTGGTTATGCTGATGACCAAGTAATCTAAAAGAAAGGAACCAGAGATGACTCAACATGCAATAGAAACAAAAGAACTATAAACCTTTAAAGTAAAGATGATACCATCTTTTGGATTTGTCATCCAAATATTATTAAATGAATATAAATACTTGGTAAATCATAACATACAAAGGATCTCAATGCACTCTTAAAATATATATGGAATATAATAGAATTCCAATAAACATTTTAGGTTCAGCAACGATTATGTCTGCCCACTAAGAACATCAAAGAAAGAGATGGATGCCCTTGATCTCTTTTTAAAAAAAATTAAACAAAAACAAAAACAACCTTTCCAAAGACAATACAAACGCCAAGGTTTATCATTGAAAGATTATCATAGCAACATTACAAATAATTTAAAAATAAGATGAGCAAATATGGGGAAAATAATGAAAGGAAAAATATTCCTGCAATAATGCAAAGCAAAAAGGAATAGATCCAGAAATAAAATACATACAATCATCATAGGAAAAATTAATAAAGAATCATGATGAAGATCAAAAAGGATGAACTGAAAAAAGTAGCTATGATACTTTATTTGTGAAAATTAATTTAAAATGCAAGTTAAGCCAATTTTCCTTTTTGTGTCAATGTTTTATCTTATAATTTCTAGCAAAATAAACTAATTTAATTAATCTAGTAACTTCTTTTTTATCAAGTCAAATTTCACTTTATCAAATAGTAAAGCCATATGAAATTATTCTATTCATAATAAAGCTTCCTTAAGCCTCAGGTACTCAATTTAGGTTGACTGATAATGACAGTATTTCACTTCAGGAAGTATTTTTGAAAAAGTTGACCCAACATTGTTCCTTTATTTCTACAATCTTTTCTTCATTTTATCCAAATCAACACTTCTAGCTGCTCTGATACAAGACCAGATAAACATTGACAATTTACAATGCTTCTAAAATTAGAATGTGATAAAAACACTTAAAAGGACTTTCAAAATATCTCTCACAGAACAGCTAAGACATTAACTCAGTTATAATGCCATTCATGTTATCAGACACGGATTAAAAACGAAAGCTGAAAATGGAGTGTTAAATAAGCAATTATCAATGCAAAATGGGGGATGCTGGGGCAACCTTATGAATAATTGTGATTTGAAAATTAATACTTACATTGATGGATTCAATCTGTCCAAACTCTTCAAAAAGATTGGTTAAATCTTGCTGTGTAGCTTTCTTATCTACTTGACCAACCCAGAGAGTAGTACTACAGACTGAAAAGATAATCAAACAAATAGCTTGAATTTTTTGTGTTGTACAATTTTTATTTTTCAGTGATTTACAGGAATGAGTATAATTTCATTAGCATAGTGGCTTTCTTGGTAAGAATTCCACCAGTTCAATGGGCTATATAACTTTGTAGGTAAATCCTAGTAAGTCCTAAGTACTTTCCTTGGACAAATAGAAGTTAATAAGCTTATTTGAGCCTAGATATCCTTATCTATCAGCCAAATGCTTTATTTGCTACATCAATGGCTTTTTAGTAGTTCATATAATTTCTTAAAAGGCCAATAGTGGCAAAATGTAAAAAATATTTAAAATTTCAATTATTCTTTTTTTATACATTTGACATTTAGGATTAAGTTGGAACCCAGGAATTTGAGCATGTGTCCCCAACAAATTTGCTACTATAGTCAATCTCCATCTGCTACATTTTACACACTAAAGAGCAACATGATCCTATCTTTTTCTTAATTTGGGCAAAAGTTCAAAATTTAATTATAAATGAATTACAACTTTGTTCAGGCAGAGACAATGCTGACTTTAGGAATAAAAAGTGGTTCTCCGAGGCAGGGAGATTTGGGCTCATGACCCACTTCTGACACTCACTCTGACTTTGGGGAAGAAACCTATCAGCACCTTAGACAACTCTCTAAGACCATAAATTACAGAATAATATATGTTCTGGACTGGTAGAGAGATTCCTCATTGGAATTCCTTATACCAATAAATCCATACTTCTTGTAAAAAAATTTTTTTAAATAAGCAAAAACAAATATTTAAACATTTAGTACGAGGTAATAAATCACACGGATGGCAAATTCATTCATATTGTTAAAGATGTGAACTTCTGCGTAAATTTTCTTTAATGTTCAAATTGCTCTATGATTTTAAAGATGTGGTTCCAATATATCATAACTAATCCATGCCTGGTCATTCTTTGATTCTTGTCAGTATCTTCCCCTGTGTTCTTCAAAGGGGCCCAACCTAATGTGCTAATGTGCTCTTGAATTTTCTTGACAACATACAGATTTCAGTGAAGGCTACAGACTGCGCAATAAATCAAAAAACAAGTTTTTCTTTGACTGTTAGCTTTAGGAAAGGCAGACGGGATACAAGTACAAAAAATTAAACTTTAAATGTTAATCATAACACATTCTGAACATTCTATCGTGGCCCTCATATTTCACGGGTTACTGACAAACTAGAGTTTATTCCAAAGTATTATGAGGATGGTGAAGGGACTCAAAACCTTATCATGTGAAGACTGGATAAAGGAAGTAAAAAGTCTGTACCAGAAAAAATAAGACTCATGGAGGAATATAAATGTGTTCTCAAAATACATCTGAAGTACCATAGAGATTAAGAAATGGGCTTTGAATTTATTGGACCATCAAGAGGATACTTAGGAAGAAGTTACACAGAAGTCTATTTTACTTCAATATAAGGAAATAATTTCAGTTAATAATTAAATTATATGCCCTGGGAGAGTAGGGAATTTGCTGTCATTTTAGGAAACTGTGGCAGGATGCTAAATATGGAATTCATGTTTTGAGTAGAGATTGTATTAGATGACCTCTCAGGTCTTTTACAACCCTGAAATCACCATGACTACATAATATGATCTTCAATTAATCAATAAATCAAAGGCATTTATTAAGCACTTACTAAGTATTAGACAAAAGTACTAGTACAGTATACAATAAAGGGAAAGGTGATAACCAATGATGAAACCTAGGAGAAGGGTAGAGTTGGGATTATCTAAAAGCCAAATTTCTTCCCATCCTACACTATAAAATCAAACAATCAAATCAGACAATCAAAAGGAAAGTGTATTTGAACTCCAGAAATTCAAAATAAAGGTCTCAGGTTGACTAAAAACTATTTAAAATGTATTCAAAATTCATTAAAAAAGTTTTTTCTCTTTTTATTCCAAAAGAGAAGAAAGTAACATGGACTTGCCCTTGTCATAAATAGGAGAGCCAATAGAAAGACTCGGTGCTTTGCCTTTATCAAAGATTGTCAATTTCCTAAGGGCTGGTCTTGAATCTAAAATTTATTGCCACCCACTTCTAGGATAAAACCCTTAATAATATTTTTAATTGTATGTGTGCTTATTAACCCGTAGTGATTTCTTGTTTGCTATATGAATACTAGCTACTCTATTAGTCATCCATCAAGGCATAGTTTATTTTGTTTCTATGAGAAAAGCATACTATTATCTTAGTAGTTTCTCACATGAACAAAAAAATAATAAAACAGTGTCCTTTAACAAGACTAGGAAGAGAATCTAAGGTACAATGAAAAGAATTCAAATTTAGGGAAACTATTCTGTAACATGGGAGTTTGTATAACATGGTTATTTTTTATAAAAAATTTCTTAATAGAGACTGCTGTTGAGAAAAGAAAGGTAAATTTAAAATATTTTACATTATAATTCTTTGACTCTGTACAACCTGTTTTTGATCCTAGACTGTTTTCTAAATTGCATTTATGAATTTTAAGAAAAATTGTGCAATACTAAGAAATCAGAGGTAACTACGAGAGAAGATGTTAGAAAGCCATGTTTCTTTATATTATCCCAATAATATGGGAAGTAAAATATGATCTTGGAGGAGACTGCTTATTACTTTTTCTTTTCCTATGTTACCATAGTTATTACTTGTAGATTTAAAAATTATCAGTCAAATGAATAGTCAGTAATAGAATTTCACTGTGGAAAAGAATTCTCTGGTTTTCACTAAAGGTAAAGAATCTAGGAATATATGAGTAGATGATATTTACCACTTAATGTTTTAGATCGGATCGGAGGCAATCCTTTTTTCTGTCTTTCTTTCTCTCTTTCCCTAGCTCTTCTTTCACTAGAGTATGAACGGGAAGATTTTCTTTTTCTTTCTCTAGAACGTGAGCGTGATCGCTTCCTGTGTTTGCGTTTTCTAGAACCAGACCTTGACCTGGACCTTCGTTTTCTTGGTGACCTATAAAGAAATATATACACATATATATACGTTTTAGAGTATCTTACATAAGTTCTACTGGTAGAAGCTAAGATTTCAGGAGATAAGGATGGTAGGACTAACACTACTGCCTTGGTCGTTGTGCATTTTCCATTATAAGTCAGTCTCAAAAGTCCTTATGAAATTTCTATGCCAAAATTCATAATTTCTCCTATCCTACATTCAGCTATAAACCAACTAATCCCAAAGCTGTCTTCTGTGAGACAAGTTTGGTGGGGAAAAGTGAAACATGGTATTTATCCAAGTTCTTCACCTCTTTTGTCTCTCTTTCACATTATTCCTGGTAAGACAGCACTGCTGGGATGGGGGATAGTCAATCAGAAAAAATGATAAATATATCACTGGCAAGGATCAGGAGATAATGATTGTACTAACTGTTAGAATACTAGATTAGAGGTCAGAGGATCTGGATCTGAAGTTCATCTCTGTTTATTCATAAGATCAGCAAAATAGATTAGAAGATTGGTAAAATTCTTTCTGGCTCTAAATTCTCTGATTCTAATAGACCAATGCTATTTCTCTGAAGCCTAAAATGACATCTTACTGTCATCAAAAGCATTAGTAGGTGACTTATCATATAAACTTTTAACTTATTTAAGATTGCATGGCAATCTGATTATAATAACTAAATATCACTTCTTAAGTAAGTTCAGTTCATCAGCTTTTCAGTCCTGTGCAACTTAATTTGAAATCAGCAAGACGAGTCTTCCTGACTCCAGGACTAGTATTGTCTGCATCACCTAGCTGCCTTCATAAATAAGTACTATTCCTTTTATCCCCAATTGGTAGTTAACTTAGTATAATTCTGCAAAATCAAATTAATCAGATAAAGTCCCAAGTAATACTTTGTTCTGTGACTTAATATAATCAATAGGCTTATTAAAAAATCTTTAAGGGGCAGCTGGGTAGCTCAGTGGACTAACAGGCCTAGAGACAGGAGGTCCTAGGTTCAAATCCAGCCTCAGACACTTCCCAGCTGTGTGACCCTGGGCAAGTCACTTGACCCCCATTGCCCACCCTTACCACTCTTCCACCTAGGAGCCAATACACAGAAATTAAGGGTTAAAAAAAAAATCTTTAATTATATTTTCATGAAAGTTACTTTTTCAGTAGCAGAAAATGTTTACAAATCAGTTCCAAAAATTTGTATAATAGCATCATTTTACTTAGTTCTGAAAGAATTGAAAATTGAAGAAAAGGATGTTGTGTCAAAACAGTAATATCCTTTCATCTTAGTAAAAGCACAAAGACTTAAAGCACAAATGCCCATTTCCAAAGATTAAGAATTCTGAAAAAACCTTGAACGAGATCTTGAATGCGTTCTTGACCTAGAGCGAATAGGCACTTTCTTTTCTTCTTGCTCAAAGACCTCTTCTTCAGCAACATCTTGTCCTTCATCTAGTTCCATATCCTTGGAACAGAAAAAGAACAAAAAAAGTCAGCAAAAGAAAATATCCTGACAATATTCAAAGCAAACTGTATGCCAAAGATAACAGCCTTAAGAATTATTTGTCGAAAGCAAAAACTTGCCATTTCTAAAGTTATCTTTTAGGAGTATACTTAAAAGTTGTAGCATTCTTTATAACACAAAGCAGAAATCCTAGATCATGAATTAAGTTTTACCTGTTGCTGAATATCTATAGAATCATCCAAATTTGTCTCAGGTTCAAGGAACTGTTGTTGGCTACTTCCCTGTGATGGTGATGCAGAGTGCTCTGAACCAAAAGTACTCTCTGGATTCTCCTGAGTGGTTACCTATTGAAAAAAAGTTAAGACACAGTGACAAAAGTCATCAAATTACAATCTGACTAATGGTCATAAACATATATGGGATAAAAGAGATTTCCTAATAAGGAAACAAGATTTTATTAAGTGCTTTTTTATGCTCCAGGCAATGCGCTAAGTACTTTTTAACTATTATTTCATTAGATTCTCACAACAATCTAGGAAGTAGATGCTATTATTATCTCCATTTTACAAGTGAACAGCTTGAGTCAGACAAAGGTTAAATGATTTACCCAGAGCTTAAAAACTAGTAAATGTCAGATGTTTCTAGGCAGCGATTGGGGGAGGCAAGACTGAAAGAGACCTATGGAGTTATCTAGTCAATTCTTCCCACAATATCATTGACAAGTTGACAGTCAACATTTCCCAAGGCAACACAACGCACTTTTGAACAGTCTTAATTTTGGGGAAATTTATAATAGTTCTGAAATTAAATTCCATAATTTCTACTTCATTGCTCCTAGTTCTGCCTTTTGGGGCCCTTCAGAATAAATCCAATCCTACAATACTGTATACATGCGCTTGACAGGTATTTAAAAAATACTTTTTGATTAAATCCATGAAAAGGTAACAGCCACACAGGCTTTTAAAATTTCTTCACACTACAAAGTGAATGTTGCTAAAATCTATTGAAGGTCACACAACCACACTAAGTGGGCTGGGGAAAAAGTGGTCCTCTATCCTCCTTTTGATCCTTCCAGTCATTTGCCAAGAATTCCTGCTCTCCCCATCTCAATATCACTCAAATGCCTTCTGTCCCTACCTCTTGCATCAATCCTATCATGATAAAGTGGACCTCCTTCTAAGGCCACCCCTTTACATATACAATTAATCCCATTCTGTCCTATCTTCTCTAGCAGATTGTCCCCTCTATGATTCCTCACTCTCTTACTTATCTTCAATCTCTTCCTGTCTACAGGTCCCTTCTCTACTGCCTCTTCCTATCCTTTGACAATGTTGATAATTCTCTTCCTTGAGTCTACATTTAGGTTTTCAGAAGACTATTTGCACATGATTCGTTTCGTCTAACTACACTTTTTAAATCTATTTTGCTAGATCTTCATCCAAGTCACATTTACTAATCACGTCTATACATTAGTTCACTTGGTGATCTTATCCAATTCTCAAGGATTCAATTATCTTCTCTAAAGATTTTCCAGTCTACTTTCCAGTCTTAACTTTCTACTTATCCATGCCTAACTCTGCTGACCTTTACTCTTACATCTCCAATTTCCTATTAAGACATCTTGAACTGGATGTCCTTTACACATCTCAAAACTCACCAAATGCAAAACAGAACTCATTACCTTTCCCCTGAAATGCCGGCCCCTTCCAGGTTTCTCTATTTCTCTAGAAAAGGCACTACCATCTTCCTGTCCTTAACTCCTTACTTACTTCCATCAGATCTAATATATTGATAAGGCCTGTTAACTTTGCTATTATAGCATCTTTCAAATCCCCTACACTTTCCCTTTTCCGATACTGCTACCACCTTGATATAGGCAATCATCTCATTCATGAACTATTGAAATAGCATGCCATCACGAGTCTCTCCCCACTCCAGTCTACTGACCAACCATATCACCTCCTACTTCAAACCATTTAAACTCCAATGGCATCTGATCACTTCTAGGATCAAACAGAAAATCTTCCATCTGATGTTCAAAGCCCTTCATCATCTATCACCTCACTACAACCTTTCTATTATTCTTACACTCTATACCAGTGGTTCCCAAACTTTTTTGGTCTACCACCCCCCTTTCCAGAAAAAATATTACTTAGCCCCCTGGAATTTAATTTTTTTTTTAATTTTAATAGCAATTAATAGGAAAGATAAATGCACCTGTGGCCATCACTGCTCCCCTGGATCGTTGCAGCACCCACCAGGGGGCGGTTGTGCCCACTTTGGGAATCACTGCTCAATACCATCTCCTTCCCCATTTAGTACTCAATTCAGTGATTGGACACTGTCTAGTTCTCTAAATAAGAGGATCCATCACTCAACTGTGGATATTTTCACTTGCTATTCTTCATGCCCAGAATGCTCTCCATGCTCGTGTACCATGTCTAAGTCAGTGAAGAACAGGGTATATGTTTACTATCTCCTTTTCACTTCTCCATGGGGATCCAATATAGCATTCTATATACTGTAGTAATATTTTATAGAATGCAATTTGAACAGACTAGTTATGTATATAATTGGAACAAGTTGGGGGGGGGGGGGAAGGTCCAATTATAACCTTTAGGAAGGGCAAACTGAGGGAAATAGGAAAATAGCCATGAAAAACATAAAATTACACTGATATATATCTAACTAGAAAAAATAGCTCCCTAGTAATTATTTTCATTATTCAGCAGAAATCAGGGAAATAGCAATGTTATAAAAAAAAATTCTCATTCATTTTACATAACAATGTTTAAATTCATATCTGATACCAAGTGTCCCAAAAGTATTAGTGTCATATTAAGCTATTAAAGCGTAATACTGGGGACAGCTGGGTAGCTCAGTGGATTGGGAGCTAGGCCTAGAGATGGGAGGTCCTAAGTTCAAATTTGGCCTCAGATACTTCCTAGCAGTGTGACCCTGGGCCAGTCATTTAACCCTGACTGCCTAGCTCTTAGTACTCTTTGGTTCCAAGGCAGACATCAAGGGTTTAAAAAAAAAAGTTTAATACCTTTAAGCAGTGATGGGCAAACTATTCCCAGAAGGCCAGATCCAGGTGGTAGTTTGCCCATCACTGCCTTAAGCAATTCCTTAATTACTACATCTGGATGTGGGGACGTAGGAATTAGGGAATTACTTAAGGCAGTGATGGGCAAACTATGGCCTGGATCTGGCCTGCAGGGAATAGTTTGCCCATCACTGCCTTTAAGGAATAAAAACTTATTTACCTTCAACAGAATTAGATCTATGGTTGTATGTTGTTAATAGTATGTAATATATTATTAATATTATCATATACCTCCTTTACTATTATTGCATATGTTGTATATTATATTATATACTGTCAAATACAACAGGGAAGATAAAAAGTGCTGTCATACATAAGCAAAGGCCCAATTAAAGATAACATACATTTGCAGTAGACTCACTTTATGTGGTCATAGCTTATTTTAATTTAGTATCATTCAGCCTCATTCAAGAAGTAGATATTACTAATAGTATCTAATATTCATGTTAGATACAAATGTAAATATTCACTACAGAATTTTGATAATATTTCAAATACTGTACTTAAAGAATGAAACCTCATCAATAAGATAGCATCCATTTTCAAATAAAAGAACAAAGGTGCCACTTCTTTTTTTCTCCCTGAAACTTTTCTGATTTACTAATCTGACATCACTAGGATAACATGTCCATTTTTCTATATTAATGTAACTTATATTTTAAAGTTCAGAAAGAAATACTAAAATAATTTAGATTGTGCAGATTCCCAAGTTAAATGATTAATAAGTAAATGTGAATTAATGTTAAAGAGGAAGGAAAATGTAGCACTGTGATCAAGACAAATGAATCTATGATGATATTCATCACTGAAAAGACTATTAAGAACAAAAATTACTTTCTTAGATATTATAAGTATGACTAAAACCACCTAACACTAAAAATAAGCTAAAAATACACAAGAGGATATTGCTAGGAAATAACTTAAGTTTTTCAAATAACAAAAGCTAGTCTTGCTCCTGAGCAAGTATGAAAGAATTTAAATTAAGGTTTCATGATCATCTTCTCTAACAGACTCATTTTAGAAATGAGCAACTTTGGTCCAGAAGATAAATTACTTTCTCAAGGTCAAAAAGTTTAGGAAGACTTAGAATTGATTTCCTAACTTATATACTAATGTTCTACTAGAACCTGTTAATGTATCAGAATTTAAATTATTAGATGGTCTAATAAATGGATGAAGACTCTAAAAACTAAAGAAAAAAGTCAAATTTAAGATTGTTTTAAATTTAGTTTTAAAATATTCATATTAATAACATGTATAGTTTAGTGTTAGTTTAATAGGTTATTAAAATACTTGTCAAAGTTAATTGATGACTACTCAGTGAGACAATCTAAATGGAAGATGATAAACACAGATGTGGCCTATTAAACCAAATATATCAGAGCAGTCCAGGCACATTAAAAGGCAATACAAAATTTTCTTCAGGTTTAGAAGACTGGTTTAAATAAAATGGACTATCACTAATTTTTTTTTGTTGCGATATGACATCTGATTCAATTTTTCAAATTTAATTGCCCTATCCAAAATCACCAATGATCTTTATTTGCCAAATGATCTTTCCTCAATCCTTACACCTCCTATAGGTTACACTCTCTACTCTGTTTTTGTGATTCTGTGTTTTGACTGCATTCACATCATTCAGATGTCGCTCCTTCTGTCCTTAAAAGCTATCCCTCATAATAGAATCTTTTTTTTAAATTTCAGCAGATTAAATGCAATGTCCCATACCTGAGAAACCCAAACTTTGCATAAGAGCAGAGAGGGTAATAGGAAGAATGGAGGTGCACACTTCACTTCTGGATCCAGAACTGGTCTTTGTAAGTTTAGAACACTGAATCTTAATTGTTCTGTGGTCGTTCTTTCTACTTACTTTATTGTAATCACTTTTTACAACATTGTTTTCCTGCTTCTGTTTACTTCATTTTCTATTTGTATGGCATATCTTTTCATACTTATATTATTCATCATGCTTATTATTTTAGTATAGTAATTTTCTATTATATGCATGTATCACAATCTGTTCAGTCATTCCCTAATTTGATGGGTATTTACTTTGTTTCCAGTTTTTAGTTACCACAAAAACTGCTGCTATGTTTGGTATATATGGAGCCTTTTTTTAGTCAGTCAATTATGTATCCTAAATGTATCTGTTTTTAATGCATAATTTCTATCATTAGAATTTAAGATCCTGGAGGACAGGAACTACAGAACACTTCTGGAACAAAGTAATCAATTATGGAATGATTTTCACCTAAGCTATTACTAGGTAGAGACACTAGAAAGTTGTAAATATTTCTGACACCTAAAGTTTGTCTTTTTTCCCCTCCAAATGGGGATCTTTCAAAAACTGTAAAGTAATCATATGAATACAAGTTAATCTTCTTCCTCCTATTATGAGGAAGGAGAGGATAAGAGCAGTCAAATCCTCTCCGTCCTTATAACACTGAGCAGTCATGTTACATATGGGTGCCTCTTAGAAGAGAGTCATTTGTTAGTCAAAATGGAATTTGGTTACTTAATAGAGCCTTGTAAGCAGTTATCAGAATAGATTAAGTTTTCTGAGAATGTTGGAGATAGATCCTCTACATTCTGGGAAGGAATAAACTAATAAAATTATGGTAAAGAAGCAGAATGGAAGAGTATGGATAGAGAGCTAGCCTCAAGAGTTCTGCATTTGACTTACTGACTTGTATGACTATGGGCAAGCCATTCATCCCAGTGCTCCATAAACTCTCTACCTTGATAGAGTTCTCTCATAGGACATTTTTTTATTTACACCACTGAAACTAAATCTCTAGGATCCAGTTCTCCATGCCTCTATCTCTTCCCAAAAATATGGTAAAGTGATAAGAAAGCATGCTAAAAAGCTCAATTTATAATGCTTTAACCAAAATTGAATTAACAATATTCATAGTTAATTTCTAGTAGAGGTGAAGTAATAACTCTAAGGACCACAAGATGGGGTTATATACCTTCTGAGGTTGCTGCTGTTCCAGGAGCTGCTGTCGAAGATGCTCAAGATTTTGTTGTTGTAGTTGTTCTGCTAACTGATGAAAAATCGAGTTGTTTACAGACTCTGAAACATGAGAGCTAAAAAAGAAAAAAATAACAATGTGACAAATTCTACAACTGGATGAAAAAAGTTTTCTAATTAAAAAAGACCACAAATGTTCAATTCAATAAAACATCTATATATATAAAACTATAAATGAGTTCATTAGTATGAAATCTGAAGGGAAATATTTTTCATGAACAATACTCAATAGGATTCTGAATGAAGTTTTTAGAAATTTCTATATCTAGAAAATTTTATAATTGTGGTTAAAGTAATATTTGCTGCATTAAAGCTTGGCAAAAATAGTAAAGGAATTTAGCTATAATGACTGTTTTATATCTTCTGAAGAGCAGGAGACTTAGCTTGACTTCTATTGACCACAAGTTTCATTATGAACTGATGATTGACCCAAAAAAACCCTAACACAATTTTAAGCTGATTAGTAGAAATACTCAGTGTCCAATTCAAGATTTGGTAGTAGTTTCATCATATAATAACATAATTATTAAATACCAAGTCAATAAGAGGAATATTAAATTAGAATATGCCAAGAAGAAGGCAACAATCATGTTGAAAGAATATAAAGTCACACAGAAAACAAATAATGACAATTGGTTATATTTATCCTGGAAGAGAAAGGCCTATGAGATATGACAGCTGTCAAAGTATCTGAAGGTCTGTCAAAAGTAGTTCTACATTTCAGTAAAATGGAAAATTAAAACCAATATAGAAGCAGAATTCAGCTTAACATAACAAAGACACTTCTAATAATAAAAGCTGTCTTGTATAGAATGGGCTGTTACTGGAGGTCAATCTGTCAAGAGTTGCTGAATTGCTTTTCCCTGTGAGGATAAGGTGGGCAAGATGACCTGCAAGGTTTTTTTCTACTCTTAACTAAAAATATAAAGCTCATCTTCCAAAAGTTTCCTTCTTCCCACTTCTCACAGCCTGTTGTATTCCAAAAATGCTGTCTGGGAGGTATCTTACTGTTGATATTACAAGTGAGAAAGCTTTTCCCACTGTTCAAAATGGTTTCCCAACAGTTTAATATTTGAAAGTCTAATTTGGTAGGAGGGCTGCTTATTGGTTCCTTGGATAAAATCCTGGGCCTAGAGTGAAGACTTAAGTTCAAATCAAGCCTTAGATCTTTCTAGCTCAGTGACGCTGGGCAATTCCATTTCCCATGATTGTTCAGTATACTCATCTATAAAATGAGCTGGAGAAGTAAATGGTAAACCACTCCAATATCTTTGCCAAGAAATCCCAAAAGATATCATGAAGAGTTGGATATAACTGAAAAACAACTAAAGAATAACAACAAATACAACAGGAAAATAATGCATTAGTTTCTTTTGGTGCTGAGTTCCTCATTGTTCAAGAAATGATCTTGACTAGGTCTCCAAGCCCTTACAAAGAACAGGTAGTCAAAGCAGCACAGACATGTGTAGTTAACTACTGAGGCTTAAGTTCCTCAACCTGAAGCTAAACAGTTCCCCAACCTACCAGTTCAAATTAATTCAGGAAACATTTATTATCAACCAGTTAAGATGACAAAAGGTTATCTAAAACTGAAACATTTTTTTCTGATATAATTTTGCTCAAAATTAAAAAGGAAAATGTAGTGTCTTACAGCTGGGAAGATGGAGTTTCTTTTTTAGCTTCTTCACTGCGTTCAGAATCTTCTCCAAAATCAAATCTATCCATCAACTTCTGGGAAAAATGAAAAAATTATTAGAAGATTGGGCATCATGGCTAATGTTAACTCTAAGATCAAAATGATATATCAAGATTTCTGCTTTTTAAAATAAAATATCCCATTTAAAGAACCGAGGATTTAAGTAATCAAAACGAATAGTCTCTATCACTGCTAATATTTTCAGATCTTATAGTTTTAGGAAAGCAATCTGTCTATAAAATATGAACACTTATAAAATGAGTTGTCCAAATATAACAGGCAAAATCAGACATGGAACCAAACAGTAAAATTTCTATGTAGACATTGAAGAAGCCTATAAATTAACATTTCTTTTTAAATAAAAAAAATTTTTTTAATGAATTACAAAAAACTGCATTTACAAAATTGCTTAAGTACAATATATCACCCAAATACATTCATGGTATGTTGTAAACGGGTTATTGTTAAGAGAAGCAGTATGGTATAATAGAAAGTAATCAATATTTAGGAGGTCTGAGTTCAAGTCCTGATCATGACCCTTATTATGAAGTCACTTCACGATGACAGATGCTAGTTTCCTAATACTGTAAGATAGGAATAATAACACTTATACTACTGCTTTGCAAGGAAATCATACTGTAAACCTCAAAGAACTATATAAATATTAACAATTATTGAAATCTTATTTTATATTTTAATCTCAATTTAACTGAACAGTTCAATATTAGCCAATTTTAAGTAAATCTGAGACTGGAAGTGGAAATTGTGACTAATGAACCAGCACTATTATTAGGAATACATTTTGAAAAACAACAGTTTGATTCAGAGGAATAAGTATCTACTTTTAAAAAATGCATTTTTTAAAAGCTTCATTTTGAAATATAAAAACATATCCTATACCAGGGGTTGGCAACGTATGGCTCTTTCTGCAGGAGCCATAAAGTCAATTTTTTTTCAGGCACTGTTACAGGAGCGCACACTGAGAGCACTAACAGATGAATTGCGGCACAGTAACTAACAGATTACGCATGACACCATGCGTCACATGATACGTCGTCATGATGTCACACGTCACGTACCGCGACTATCTCCTAAGATAGAAGGCTCCTCATTGATATTGCTGCGCGAGACGAATCCTGGTCTTTAGTTCAGCTTGATAGGTGTGCTGTGTGTTCCTCCTTCTGCCCTCCTTTTACTCTTTCCACACCTGTTACTGACATCTTGGGGTTCTGTATAGTGATTGATCACTTTTTTATCCATTCTCTACCCCTCTGCCTCTGATTTACATGGTTTTATCTCAGTGTATTTTATACATTTACAATCCATCCCTGGAACTGTCTCACTTGTTTTACCTATTCTGGGGCTATATTGATTTTTCAGTAAGGACACTGCCTTGTTTGTTACTACCTCTATTAATGGGGTCTGTACTCCCTATTTGTGGGATTGTTATTGTTTTTAACTTTTCTATCTGCTCTTAAAGGGGAACTATAGTCAGATTACATCTTTACATATGCTTCATTAGTGAGAAGCATTTCTCCCCAGTAGTTGTTTCATTTGATACAGAATGACTGAGTAGGCAGCATTGATAAACACCTATACAGGAAATGTGTGTGATGTGTCCTGGCCAGTTTTCCATGAAAAGGTACCCTCCTCCCCCACTACTTACTAATGCCTGCATACAAGTCATGCTATTTTCTGTAATCTCCTGATCTCCTACTTAATTTATGTGGCCAAATGGCTTAACCAGCAGGCCAACAGCTTTTTTTCTTCTGTTTCCTGACCTGAGAGAGGGAGAGGAAAAAGTATTCTTCCCTGAATTTTTCTCTCTTTATTTCAGCAATTTTCTTAGTGTAAAGGAGTTTTATATGTATGTGTACAGTTATATCAGTACTAAAGTGCCCCATTAAGTCTTGTTTTTTGATTAATAAGATAGCTTGAATTGGATGTTTTTCTTTCTTTTTGCTTTCACAGCTGGAGAAGGGGACAGGCCCTTGCTGGTTTTAACTTCAGATTTTCTAATTAAACTGAACTGCACTTTCCTTCCTTTTAATAAAGTAGTCAGCTAACTAATTGCAGAAACCCTTTTATTGAAGAAGATGGCTAAAAGAAGAAGAGGAGTATTAAAGGATGATGAGTATCGTACTTCTGTCCAGAAATGTAGTGGAGAGAGCAGGTTCTACAGTGTGTCTAATATGCAATGAAAAAATTTCATCGACGAAATGGTCAAATATAAAGCGACACTTTGACCTACGCCATACTACATTTGCATCGAAATATCCTGCGGGGGACAGCAGGAAGAAAGCATGTGAAGAGCTACTGTGCAGAGTGCAAGCTAGTCAGCAGCAACTCCATGTTTGGACCCAACAAGGTGACTGGAATTCAGCTAGCTTTGCTGCTACTTTAGCAATTGTGAGAAACGGAAAGCCATTCACACAGATGGGGAGTATGCCAAAATATTCATGCTTGATGTTGCCAATGAACTTTTTGATGACTTTTCAGATAAAGACAAGATAAACAAATAAAAGGCATGCCTCTGTCGGCAAAAACTGTTCACAATCATACAATAATGATGGCAAATCAAATTGAGGAAACACAACTGAAGGACATAAATGCAGCACTATTCTTTTCTCTCTCTGTGGATGAGTCAACAGACATAAGCCATTTATCCCAGTTCAGTGTGATTGCAAGGTATGTTGTCGGTGACACACTGCATGAGGAAAGTCTTGCTGTTTTGCCTTTGAAAGGGACAACAAGAGGGAAGGATTTATTCAAGTCTTTCACTGAGCTCGCCAATGAAAAAAAATCTACCGATGGATAAACTTATTTCAGTGTGTACTGATGGTGCTCTGTGCATGGTGGGGAAAAACAGAGGATTCGTAGTGCTTCTTCGTGAACATGAAAAGAGACCCATCCTAAGTTTTCACTGCATCCTACACATCAAGAGGCACTTTGTGCTCAGATGTGTAGCGAGCAGCTTGGTGAGGTGATGTCGCTGGTCATTCAGGTGGTCAATTTTATTGTTACCCGAGCTTTTAAATGATAGCCAATTTAAAACACTGCTGGAAGAATTTGGGAATAATTATTCTGGTCTTCTTCTGCACAGCAATGTGCGTTGGTTGTCAAGAGGGAAGGTGCTCAACCATTTCACAGCTTGTCTGAGCGAAATCTGGACTTTTCTTGAAATGAAAAATGTCAAGCATCCTGAGTTAGCCAACACTGAGTGGCTCCTGAAGCTCTACTATCTTGTAGACATAACTTAACATCTGAACCAGCTCAGTGTGAAAATGAAAGGCGTTGGAAATACAGTCTTACCCCTTCAACAAGCAGTGTTTGCATTTGGAAATAAGCTAGAACTCTTCATCACTGACATTGAAACAGGTCATTTACTACACTTTGAAAAACTGTGACAGTTTAAAGATGCAAGCACAACAAGTGACCCTACTCAACATCTTGATCTTCAACAGCTAGCGGGCTTCACATCTAATCTTCTGAAGTCATTCAAAGTGCGCTTTGGAGAATTTCATGAGCGCACTTGGCTTTTTAAAGTTCATAACCCATACACACTAGTGTGCAGTAGACAGTGTTGACCTGAGTTATATCCCCGGTGTCTCCGTCAGAGATTTTGAACTTCAAGTTGTTGATCTGAAGGCCTCAGACATGTGGGTGAATAAGTTCAAGTCACTGAATGAAGATTTGTAAAGACTTGCACGACAGCAAACAGAGTTGGCAAGCAATCACAAGTGGGGAGAAATGAAAAATCTTCAACCTGCGGATCAGCTGATTGTCAAAACTTGGAACGCTCTTCCTGTCACATACCACACACTGCAGCGTGTGAGTATTGCTGTACTGACAATGTTTGGCTCTGTGTGTGCATGTGAGCAGTCTTTCTCACATCTAAAGAACATTAAGACCAATCTAAGATCACGTTTAACAGATGGAAGTCTCAATGTCTGCATGAAGCTTAACCTCACCACATATCAACCAGACTACAAATCCATCAGCAAAACCATGCAGCACCAGAAGTCACATTAATGGTAAGAAATACTTTATTCATCATTGGTTAGCACATAATGACACTAAAAATAGTTCAGAGACTTATTGTTCTTACATAAAATGCACATATTTACTTGTATGCAGTGTTAAACATATTGTACGGCTCTCACGAAATTACATTTTAAAAAATGTGGCATTTATGGCTCTCACAGTCAAAAAGGCTGCAGACCCCTGTCCTATACCATAAACGTCCAAACCATTACTAAAAGAGGGAATCTGCTTTTAAGTCCAAAACACATTCAAAATGCCCTAATATGGCTCTGATTTTAACACCTAATCAAATAAGTCTTGACAGACAAAAATTATAAATAATCAACAGGATTTTTACTGAAAAACAACATAAGTTAAAATTCTTGTTCTAACGTATACCTTATTAAAAGAGACTGCTTGGTCTAGTGGATTGAGAGTATTGGCTGCTGCAGCTGCAGCTGTAAGTTGTGCTGTCAAGGCCTGCAACTGAACAACAAGACCAGCATCCAGTGCTTGAAGTAGTGAAGGCTGTGGTTTCTGCTGTTGAATCTGTAGTGTTTGTATTAATTGCTGAAGCTAGGAAAATAGAAAAATAATTAAGAAACAAAAACATGATGGAATTTTTAATAAAAACATCCTAACTGGGGCAGCTGGGTAGCTCAGTGGAGTGAGAGTCAGGCCTAGAGACAGGAGGTCCTGGGTTCAAACCCGGCCTCAGCCACTTCCCAGCTGTGTGACCCTGGGCAAGTCACTTGGCCCCCATTGCCCACCCTTGCCACTCTTCCACCTATGAGACAATACACCGAAGTACAAGGGTTAAAAAAAAACAAACAAAAAAAAAAAAAACATCCTAACTACCAAAAAATGTCAATAGGTCACAAGTGGAAGATATTAACTACACTTCCTACACACTCGATTCCATTCATTACAATCTCCTCTTATAGACTGTCCCCTGTATTATTCCCAATCTCTTTCCTCTCTCCTTATCCTGAGGGACTTCTCTGACTTCTTATTGTGAGTGTCAACAAACAACGCTTACATTTCTCATATCATAAAATTTTACTTTACCCTGCTGTGTATTAAAATTATCATTCTATATTTTCTCTTTCACAAACTATGAGACAGAGTCTACCCTCCATTTACTTACTCCCCCACCGTTTCTCTTTCATAGTCTCACCACTCCATTGCCAATGATGTCTTTTCTCAGATGGCTCAGGATGTAGTGGATTACCTTGGCATCTTTGATATGTGACCAAGCTCTAGGTGTTCCTTAGTGCCTGCTTTAACTGTTTTCATGACCACTGGAACAAATTGTTCTTATCTGCCCGTTCCACCCAGGGAAGTCTTCACATGTTTATCATACCTAACTCATATATGGGGTCTTAACCTGGTATAAAACCTTCTACAAAGAAGGTTTTACCATAGTGTGATTGCTTCATGTGCTATAAATTCTTGAAGCCACAGGTGAGAGCTAGGAGAAAGGTAGATACTAAAAGTAGATAAACAGACTTGAAAGGGGCTCAGCAAACCCTCATATCAGAGGTGCTATCTTTTCCTTAACATTCAAACACTCCAATGAAACCATCTACTAAAGCAATGTTGGACTCTGCATCAATGGAGAAGATACCTATAATAATCATGCATTTAGAGTTGAAACTTTCAAAGTTATAGAGTTTAATCCCTTCATTTTTATGCATATGGATATTTAAATGACTTGTCAAAGGTCAAATAAGCAGCAGGTGGTAAAGCTGGGATTAGAATTCAGGCTCTCTGACAATCCAGAATTTTTATATAGTAATGAACTAAAGTGCCTTATATTTATACATCTCTTACAAAGGAATATATTTCTTTGAGAATATATTATCTCAACTAAGTGAATGAAGTTATATCCTAAAAAAACGATGAAAAGAAAGTGACAAATTTCCCCATTCCCCTTCCTTTCACTTCACTCTAAAATTTTTTACACTAGAAAATGTAGCGCATATACCTAAGTTTCCATTCCCACTTTATAAACTGCTATCTAGTTCCTGTCTTCTCTGAGAGTAAGGTAAGTTTGTGTTTAAAAGGCCTTTTTTAACAGGCAAGTTTGTAAATAGGGAAGAAAAAAAAAGGTAGTGATATCAACAGAAAAATTAAAAGGAAAACTTCTTTTTTTTTTTTTTAAAGCAATCTTAATACTTAAGTGTTTAGAACATTTCAGTTAAATAAAGAGTTGAAAAGGCAGCTGGGTGACTCAGTGGATTGAGAGCCAGGCCAAGAGACGGGAGGTCCTAAGTTCAAATCTGGCCTCAGACACTTCCTAGCTGTGTGAATCTGGGCAAGTCACTTGACCACCATTGCCTAGCCCTTACCATTCTTCTGCCTTGGAGCCAATACTTAGTATTGACTCTAAGACAGACAGTAAGGGTTTTTAAAAAAAATTAAAGAGGGGGCAGCTGGGTAGCTCAGTGGAGTGAGAGTCAGGCCTAGAGATAGGAGGTCCTAGGTTCAAACCCGGCCTTAGCCACTTCCCAGCTGTGTGACCCTGGGCAGGTCACTTGACCCCCATTGCCCACCCTTACCACTCTTCCACCTATGAGACAATACACCGAAGCACAAGGGTTTAAAAAAAAATTAAAGAGTTATATAAGTTAATAATCAAAGATCTAATCTCAAAGATTATACTGCAAAAAAAATCCACCATTCAATTTAAAAATTACTGGCAAGGATTTTGCCATCCATCAATACCTCTTTAATGAAAATTTGCCTTTTAATGATAAATCATTACTTATTTAAAGCAAAAGAAAATAATTTTAGTTCATCTAAGATAACTAATTACTGATGTAACTGAAAGGGAAATCTTTTAATTTTTTAATCATTAATGAATATTTGATTTAATGTCTAATAACAATTTAATATATATGAAAGTATGCATGTTGCTGAGGAGACAAAATATGATGATACAATATCTTGTTCTTGATAGCCACAATGTCATTGTGGATGTTAATATTATAAAATGAAAAACTTAATGAAAAACATTTATTAAATTATTGTGTGCAAAGCACTGTATAAGGGCAGGGAATATCAATAAAAGCCACAAAGTGCCTGCCCACTCTTAAGAAATGCACATTCTAATAGAGAGAGAGAATACATACAAAAGATTGTTTTGAAATATTAAGATGCTATAGAAAATGATAAAGAATGCACTGGCTCATCTAAAATGAAGAGTACATTCTGTGGAAACAGGAGAGGTTAAGCTGTCAGATTATGAAGAGCCTTGTATTGCCAGACTAGCAGTAGGATCAATGGGGAACTCTTGAAGGTTTTTAGAGAGGTGAAGAATGTCAAACCTAGTATTTGCGGGGAGATTAAATTTGCCACTAGGTACAGAATAAATTAGAAAGCAGAAGCTGGAAAGGGACATTAATTAGTAGAGTATTATAATTATATGGCAGTGATTGTGATGAGGTCATGGACTAGTGTAGCAATAAAAACAACGAAAAAGATACATTTTTCTACACTGTGCAAGGGACTATTACTGTATTTATTAAAATAGAACGCATTTATCACTCAATCCTACAACATGAACTTAAGGAAAGTGGTTACAGTAATTAAAATAAGCAACAGTAATAAATAGGACACTATTAGAAAAGCCTATAAAGGGAATGAAATGAGATTTATTTTGTACACTAAATTTACATTTCAGAGAAAGGAACAACATATAAGAAAGGAAAGGACAGATTGGGGTTGGTCTGGAATGAGAATAAGAATTGAATTATGGTTTTAGTTCTATTATTGAAATATTTAGGTTTCAAGTTTCCTCAGCTATAAAGTGGAGATAATATCTTAGCTGCTTTCTGTGCAAGGTTAGTTTAGTAGAAACAAGAAAATATATGTGAAAGCAATGTAAAAGTATACAATTATTTGTGTTCAGAAAGAAAGTAAAATTGACAACAAAAAATGATTGAAATCTTAACAAAAAGGAAATGATTACCAATGACATTAAATTTAGTCACTGACTTCTTATAACAGAATAAATATTACTATCAATCAAACTGAAACAAAAGTAATCAAAAGCATTTAAGTAAAACGACTCTAGGCAGACCTATTTAAGCAAGATACTAACACCAAGAAATAAATGGAAAATGGATAAAGGAATAAACACTGACACAAACTATTTCCTGGATAAATTTAACCAAAACAGATCAATCCAAAAACTAAGGAAATCAAAAATAGCTGAAACACTAAGCCAGAAAATAATTCTCTCTGTCATATAGAGATCTATGACAACCAAAGTAATACTGATAGAGAATACAAACTTATTTCTAAAATCTTACAAAAAATGGTGAAAGGTTATAAAAGCAATATAATCACATGAAAGTGAGAAATAATAGCACCTACTATGATGAACCAAAAAAGAAATGGGCATGTCATGCAAAAGGATGAGGAATAGTATACTAATGGCCAGTCTAAAGTTCCAATGTGAAGAGATCAAAAGAAAAGATGTATGCTGGATAGCCATGCTGGATAGATCCCATACTAAGTATTGACAAGAGGTTATATATTAGTCACACAGAATAATGAAGTGTTGAAATCTGAACTAATAGCAACAATAACCATATAAAGGAGACCATGAAAACAACAGTACAGTAATGTCAATGAAAATTATTTTTATATAAACAAATGAGACTCTCTAACACATTTAGTGTTTAACAGTATCTAATATCCTTTGCGTTCATTTTTGTACCAAGATAAGAATACTAACCTGTTGGCCTTGAGGACTTTGTAAAATCTGTGCCACAGCAGCCAGTGTATCTGTATTTGCTATCTGAGATACCCAAGGGTCAGGCAAACCTTGTACCACATTTGCTGGAGTAACAGGTGTCACAGGAGTTCCTTTTTAAAAAAATGAAATATGAAGAATACATACTAAAATTATACTTATTAAGCATTTTCCACATATACATTTTTAATTATACCCAACAAGGTGACATAATTAGAAACCAATAAGTAAACATATTAGTTTTAATAAAGAGATGAATTTGGAGCAATTATTTAATTAAGGATTTTATTTCACAAATGATTTTTCTCAGGGCTCCTGAAAGTACCTTTTTTTTTAAAGCTCTTCTTACTTTACAATTTTCAATTTACAAACTACAATTTAAAATACATTTAATGCATACATTAAGGAAAACCTAATGAGACATGTAAAAGAAAAAACTTTAATTTTATTTATGAAAGTGTTCTCTAAAATTTAAAGTATTTTTCATTTATTCAATAAAGAGAAATTTTTTACCTTTTCTACTTTTTCCATATTTTATTTTTAAATGATCATTTCATAAAAACAATTTTTCTTCCTAACTAAATACTACTGGGAACATTTCTCCATCAGATAACTACTTTACCACCAATGAATAAACATCTGAAAACAAACCAGGATATAAAAAAATTTTATTTAAAAATGCATAATAGAAAAATAATTTCACAAAATACCTGGGGTGTTGTTGCTCATAGATGCTGCTGTACTTGGCAAAACAGGTGTGACAACTGGTGGTGGAATTCCTGCTGCCATATCAAGAAGAGGCTGAATAATTTCACTCTTAAAAACATTATTCTTCTGCCATAAGTTTAGAACCCTGACTATTTTACTCTGGGAAAGAGAAGAAATATAAAACATAATAATTTAAATTTAAAAACTTTCATAATGTACTAATCTTTTATTTATGGAAATATAATTTAGCAACATTTATCTTAAAACAATGTAAACATAGCTAACTTAACTGCTATCTTTATTTAAAGTAGCTTTTGAATTTATGTAGTAAATATTTTATGTCTCAAATCAGATTCTTCCAGTGACTTAAGTTAGTGATAAAGAAGAAACTACACAAGGTGCATTCATTCTGCCATTAGGCTTACCTAAATCTATCTAAAAGAATGGGCAGTAGTCATGTTTTATTCAAGCTCCCCACCCCAGCTCAATGCTAAATAAATAGAATTTTAGATTTGGAAGGTTCTCAGATGTCAGTTAGTCCAACCAGTTCCTGAAAAAAATAAAAAAGTCTGTATAGCAATCAGAAAAAGTGGTTAATCGTCACTTTAAGATAATTAGTGAAAAAGAATTCATTACATGTGTTAAGACAAGCTATTCTACTTTTAGAAAAAGCTATTTACTTTGTAAACATGCCATTTTATAACTTGTACTCATTGTCCCACTTTGACTTTTCAGGTCAATAAGAATGATTCTCATCTTTTACTGATTCCCCCCTCAAAAACTAAAACACAGCTGTAATTCACATGTTTCCAAGTTGATTCTTCACTAGTATCAATAGTTAAATAATTATCATATGGCATGTTCCCAAGTTCTTATCATAATGCTCATTTCTCTAAGTTATAAACATCCTTTCTATATGTACTCACTATTAGTAACTGTTAGCTTTCACAGGTTTCACTGTTATGTCTCTTGGGCTTCAAGACCTACAGTACCAAATTGCCAACTGAAAATTTCAAAATGGATGCCCTAGAGGAATCTCAAATGCAACATGATTCAAAAACACAACTTCTTATTTTTTCCTATCACCTAAAACCTCTTCCAAACTTCCTTTATTCTGGCACCATCCTTTTCTCCACATTTATTTACTCTTTACTATCTCTTACTCCAGATAGCCAATCAGTTGTCAAATTTTGCTATTTCTACCTCTATAAAATCTCTCACATTTGACCTCTTCTCTCTCAACTCACAACTAATTATCTCTTGCCTAGATTGTTGCAATAGCTTCCAAATTGTTCTTCCTGCCTTGTCTTTTCCTACAACAGGTCATCTCCATTTTGCTAATAAAGTATTCTTCCTCAAGCATAGATCTGTATATTTTACTCAACATTACCAATTTTCTCCAGAATCAAATACAAATATTTTTAATGTCCTTCTCAACTTTGCTACAAGTTACCTTTACAGTCTTATTGGACATTATTCTTTCATTCTATGATACAGTAAAACTGGATTTCTGTTACTCATATAAGGCACTCCAGCTCCCATCTCTGCCTTTGGCCACCTCCCAAATTTAAAATGTGTGCCTTTCCTCAACTCTACTTCAAAGAACTTTCTTCCTTCAAGACACACCTAAAGCGCCACTTTTTACATGAAAACTTCCCTTAATGCACTCCTGTACTTACTAAAGCACTCGCCTTCCCAAATTACTTAGCATTTATCCAAATTATTTTAATTTTTATTCTTATAATATGTATATCCATTGTTAGAATGTAACTCTTCATTAGAATGTAATTGTTAGGGATTATTTCATTTTTGCATTTATAAACTGAGTATACCTAGTATAAAGCAGAAGTTTAATAAATGCTAACTTATTAATTCCTAAAATATAGAGTATTGAGCACAATACTCTAGATGTGGTCTGATCAAAGCTAAGAATGGTAAAACTATCTCTTCCAGAGTCCTACCTTTCTTAAAATAATCCAAAAGGAATAACAACTAATGTCACCTAGTGGCTTGTAGTGGAAAGAACAATGTGAACCAAATAGAGACAATGCAGAGCTAATGAACTTTTTTCTTCCTGCTTTCTCTGCAAAAGAGAATGATTTGTGGATTATAAATGGCAGGGTTAAAATAGCCAATATGAAACTGACATAATATAGTATCTATGTGCTCATCATGAGTTCAAGTCACTAAGTCCAAATAAAGTATTTAAGTACTAAAAAACTGGCAGATGGTTTCTCCAGATCATTGTCAATGATCTATGAAACATCAAAGAAAAAGGGGGGAGAGGAAATAAACATTGGAGAAGGACAAATACGTTGTTGAGTTTTCAAAAGGAGAAGAGAAAAAAGCTTGAAAACTAGAGGTTAGCCAAATTCTAGAATGTCTTACTTAAGAGGATGGTTAATAAACATATACAAAAAGAAGCAATATTCACAGAAAGCAAAGGTATAGATATAATTGACCCTTTTTTGTAAAGCATTTTGACAAATTCTCATGCTACTCTTATAAACAAGTTAGGGAAAAGAATAGTTTAGGATAAACTCAAAACTGATTGAATGCCAGATGAAAGAATTACTCATTAATGACACAATGTTAACTTTAAAGAAAGTCTGAAATGGAAGGAAATGTACATGAACATGGATAAAAAGCTCAGATGGGATCCTTAATGAATTTTGCAGACCATGTAAGGATAAGAGGGATAAAATGTTAGATATCAAGATCTAAAATCTCAATAAGGTTAGAAAATTGGGCTGATAGTCTTAAAATGAAATGTTATACTAATAAATGAAAAGTTTTACACTCAGAATTAGAACAATGGTACAAAAGAAGGGAAACCTTGGCTAGATGATCTTTGGTCTAAATAAATAATGAGGTTTTAAAGGACTTCAGGTTCAATATTGGTCAAAAGTGTGAAATGACAAATCCATTCCCGACCCTGCCCCCCAATAACCCTCTCCATGCAAATCTGATGTCAAGCTGCACTGACAGAGACATTATGGCCAACATTATGAAAGGAGTAGCTATGTTGTCCTGAGTCCTGGTCAGACCACATCTAGAATACTGTGTATAATTTGAAGCACTGCATTTTGGAAGCACATTTTTAATCTGAAGACAGTTCAGAAAAAAGCAATCAGAATAGTGAAGTACTTTAATCTCATGTTACATAAAAATCATTTGAGGGAACTGAGAATGTTTGGCCTTACAAGAGGCATGTTAGCTGTGTTTAAGTATCTGAGTCACACATGGCACTCATATATTTTTGAATCAACAACTAAAACTCAGAAAAAAATTATTTTAATAATAATTATCTTCCTTGATTCATGATCAAACTCCACACAGGACCAGGTCCAACAAAATCTAATAACTTTATTCTTGTTTAAATTTACCATTTTTTCCCCTTGTTCCCAAATCTAATCTCAGTTTAATGAATATTTTCATTCTCATTCTCTCTCTCTCTCTCTCTCTCTCTCTCTCTCTCTCTCTCTCTCTCTCTCATCTATAATCAACCACTATACAAAAAACTAATATTAAACATGTATGTATCTTCCCCTATATTATTACTCCATTAACACTATAACTGTTATTCTCTTAATGACGCTTCAAGTCATTTTGACTTCTTCATATATATGCAGAGACATCCCATCTCTGCAAGGTCTACTAATTCTTCCTTATTTGTAAGTAGCAATGATTTCTCTTTATCAAACTACACATGTTTCTGAAAAAACAAATGTGTGTATGATGAATACTGTGTTGGTATAACCATGTCCAGTCTATACTTTCAATCTTCCCATAGACTTGGTACAAATTTGCTACATTGAATATTATTTCCTAAATCATACCTTCTTCCTCAATCTCATTTCTGCAACTATGGTCAACTCTCTGTCAACAATTGCCCTGCCCTTTGTCCTATCAACATCTCCATACCTCCATTCTAGACAAATACTATTATCCTGTACACCTAGACCTGGTCATGCTAGAACTTGTTAATCATTCACAGAAAACAAAGAAAATCCTTAAGCCTATGGGAATTCCAATGATCCATTTTCAATTCTTTTTTTACTGTTGGATTACACAAATTTCCTGACTTAATTAAATCTTTATTTTAGATCCTGACACTACTTACTACTCAGGTTACTACTTAGTTTATATTTGACTGCTATCAATTTCTTATGCCTGCTGGGTCTTTTAAGACATCTCTCAGCTCTACTCTAGATTTAGATGCTTACCCTAAATTCACAACTATTGTCTCATACTATTTTTAAGATTCAAGATTTTTTTGTATTGCATCAAAACTTATTTTCAAATATTATAACCAAAAGCACTCCAGGTCCTTCTCAGTATCTTGTAGCAACTGCGAAATACCTCTAGAGATTTTGATGTTCATATGTAAAATAAGGATAATATTATTTGCATTACCTAACTCTCATGTTAAGATAAGCAAATTGTATTTTTAGTTTAATTTCAGTATTATTTAATATTCATTTCCTTCCACATGCTGATACACTTCTGTATATATTACAAAGAATCTAAACCAGTTTAAAACAAGTTTTACTTTGGTATTAGTAAACAAATAAGAATGTTTTGTGTTTATGAGATTTTGAATTCACATCTTTTACTCCAAATCCAGTGTCATTTACACATTATTATTTGCCTATACTAAAACACTATTAAAGAAAAGCATTACAGGAGGCAGCTGGGTGGCTCGGTGGATTGAGAGCCAGGCCTAGAGATGGGAGGTTCTAAATTCATATCTGGCCTCAGACACTTGCACCTGTGTGACCCTAGTCACTTGACCTCCAATGCCTAGGCCTTACCACTCTTCTATCTTAGAACCAATACACAGCATCGTTTCTAAGATATAAAGAAAGGTTTCTTTTTAAAAAAGCATTACAAATATTACAATGGCAAAAACAATTTTTAAAAGGCAAGTCTCTAAAAAACTGTACTTGTCTGATACTTTTAACTTTTCAGTGAATATACCTAAAAAAAGGAGAGCTGTCTAGGTCACCATTTGGGCAAGTAAACATATCCAAAAAAAAAAAATGCTTGAAAACACTTTAAAACGACTTATCCTTTTAAATAAAAAGGCCATGGGCATTGGTCAAAAATGATCAATATTCTGTTCAATACGGCTATTTCATAATAAAGATCTACTTCAAGTGTTCTTAACATTTTCTATGTTAGTGACCCCTGTTATGGTCTGATGAAGCAGAATATTACTGTGGTTTATTTCCTCCACTCACAATTGAAGGAAATGCTAAAATTTCAGTTATAGGTTAGTTAAAAATATATATAATTTCCCGCCCCCTCCAAGTTCCTGGATCCTGTGAAATTTATTTGCTAACCTCTTGAAGGAGAAGTCCACAAATTAAGATTCCTATGATAAGTAATCCTCCCCCCCCCCCCAAATAATAGCATACCTTGTCATCACCAGGGCAACGATATAAATTCTGAAAAGTGCTAATGATGTTATTACTAAATCTGGGTGCAAACACATCCTTTTCTTGACCAAACTGATGTCGCGATTGTCGTACAATGGAGTCAATAACATAAAGCCCAGGTACCTTATATTCTGGTTTACACTAGAAAAGAGAAGAAAGAAAGGGAGGCAAAATTTTAAATCTCATGACAAAGTATCATAAATTCTATACAAACGATAAAATTGTAATTTGGGCATAAGTTATTAGTTTGTAGCTCTTCTTAACAGCAGGAAAAACACTTGAACCTTAGGAACATGCTAGTCTGGTAGGAGATTAGCTGATAATATAAAGAGCAAAGTCTAAAAATGTAAGGACAATATTTATTTTCATCTAATAGTTTTAACAACAAGAATCATTCGTGGCTATTGTATATACATGTACTGACAGTGTCTAAAACGCAGTTTTAAGTTTAAATATACTTAAGACAAAACTATGATAATGAAGAGAGTCAATTCAGTAAAAAGAAAGATCAAGTAAATAAATAAGAGAATCTCTGAGAAATACATCCAGTATGTATCCTATTTCTCCTAAAACTTCAAATGAATTAGATCACAGATTTCTATACTGGCATTAGGGAAAATTTTTTTTAGATAAATATCACAGAATTGCGACCACATTGTTCAACATAAAGACACTTAATAAATGTTTACCAGCTGAAAAATAGGATAATTCATAATCAAAGTTGTTTTAAATCTATTAACCAACAATCCAAAAGTTATTTTCAAAGTGGCATGTTTCTAAAAACAGCTATAGTGGTATTTCTCCCAAATTGTAAAGAACTCAATATAAAAGACTTGCCATCTGAGGTAATAAGTTCCTCATAAAGCATTACTATATTGTACTTTTTATCCACATGATAATAATAAGACTACACTGTTTGTTTCATCAGTAATAGTTAATGGATAATACCTTATAAGTTGAAAAAAACTGTTGTAGTTTAATGAGGACAGATAATAAAATTGATTAAAGACAATTTTTGCAAAATTCTACTCATTCAAATAAAATTTCAACAAGTGAAAATAAATGAAGGTTTACCTGGAAATTATATGAGTTTGAATACACCTTTTTAAACATGGTTTCTTCAAACATGGTTATTATTTGTGCTGTTCAAATTACTAGTTGCTATGTTACATTTTTTAGAAACTGAGGGAAAACAGTTCTTTTTTCTGTGAAAATACATTCATCTGCACCAGCCTATCTGCTTAGTATAATCCAGTCATAAACTACAATAAATTTACAGTAGAGTATAAACTAAAAAACTTATTTATTTTAACAATATAACTTCACAATAAAATCTTATAATCTTAATAATTACCAACAGTAAGTAGTACCGATAAGTAACATTAATATAGTTTTTTCTATGTGCCAGGCACAGCTGATCTCCAGAACAACTGGAATAAGGATTATTATAAGGGAGAAGAGGCATCATTGGTGCAGCCATGAATCGGTATGATCATTTTGGAAAGCAATCTGAAATTATATGAACTGACTAAAATATCAGTCACTTTAATGCAGAAATTCCACTATCAGATTTATACTCAAGTAAGATAACTGGTAAGAAGAAAATCTCTATATACATCAAAATATTCATAGTAGTATTTATTGTGGTAAGAAACAAATGGAATTAAGGTAAACATCTATCAATTTAGGAATGGCTAAATAAATTGTGCTGCATAAATATAGAAGAATATTTTGTTCAGTCATATTCAACTTCCATAACTCCATCCAAGGTTTTCTTAGCAAAGATACTGAAGTAGTTTGCCATTTCCTTATCTAGTTAATTCGACGGATGAGAAAACTAGAGCAAACAGGATTAAGTGACTTGCCCAGAGTCACACAGTTAATGTGTGAGGCCAAATTTGAACTCAGGTTTTTCTGACTCCAGGCTGAACATTCCAACTATAGGATGACTACAGAGACACATAAGGTCTACATAATCTCATGCAGAATGAAATAAACAGAGCCAAGTAAAAAAATTATATGACCACAACAATGTAAATGGAAAGATCAAAGAGAATGGTAAAAAATTATAAAAGATTAGCCTGATTTCAAAAAAGGAAGTTGAAAGAGATGCCCATCCCACTCTCTGTGAAGAGATAGGAAGTTCAGAAGTGTGCTAGATTTGACTTTGCAATGTAGTGATCATTTTATAGCTTTTTTTTGTCTTCTTCCATTTTCCCCCTTAAAAATATTTATTTACAAGGTTGGATCTCTAGGAGATGTGAAGTTGCAAGAAATGTTATTAAGGAAAAAGCAAATATCAGTAAAAATTTTATTTTTAAAAAGAATTGATATTTAACATAATATTAGAAATGCAAGCAATAGCAATAAGAGAAGACAAAGAAAGTGAAGGAATCATAATGGGCAAAGAGGTAATAAAACTACCACCTTTTGCAGACAATATAATGGTATCGCAATAGTGGATAGTGGAAAAGTCCAGAAATTCAACCAAAAAAGTTAGTTGAAACTATCAGTAATTTTAATAAAGTTGCAGAATATAAAATAAACCCACATAAATCATCCGCATTTTAATACGTTACTAATAAAGTCTTACAAGAAGAGAGAGAAATACTCCATTTAAAATAATCACAGAAAGAATAATACTGGGTATTGACATGCCAAAACAAACCCAGGAACTATACAAACATAATTATAAAACACTTTTTACACAGTCAGATCAAAATAGTTTGAGAAATGATAACTCTTCATAGATGGGGAGAGCCAACATAATCAAAATGACTACCCTGCCTAAGCCAATCTACGTATTCAATGCTATTCCCACTTAACTAAAAAAAATATATCTTATTGAGCTAGAAAAATAAAAACAAAAATCAAAAATAGCAAAAGAATAGGGAAAAATGTAAAGGAAGTCTAGCAGAACCAGATTTTTAAGCTGTATTATAAAGCAGTAATTATCAAAACTACCTGGTATCAGCTAAGAAATAGAAAAGTAGATAGATCAGTGGAACAGGATATATGTACTGCAAATAGTAGAAAAAGACTAGAGTAATTTTGAATTTGACAAAAATATAGATTCAGGCTTCCATAGTAAGACATCACTATTTGGCAAAAATTGCTGGGACAAATGAAAAGTAGTTTGGCAGAAACTAGGCATAGGCCAAAATCTTAACACCATTCACTAAGATCAAAATGGATAATTTAGACATAAAAAGGAGTTATAAGCAAATTAGAATGAAGTAAAATATTACTTTTCAGATTTATGGATATGAGGAATGTATAAGTAAACAAAAGATGGAGAGTATTGAGATATAAAATGGATGGCTCTGAGCACATTAAACTGAAAAGGTTTTTTTTTTTTTTACAAATAAGACAAATGTTACCAAAATTAGGAAAGCAGAAAACTGGGGGTAAATTTTTCATAGGCTCTCAGATCTGAAGGTCTTATATCTAAAATATATATAGAGGGGCAGCTGGGTAGCTCAGTGGATTGAGAGCCAAGCCTAGAGACTGGAGGTCGTAGGTTCAAATCTGACCTCAAACACTTCCCAGCTATGACCCTGGACAAGTCGCTTGACCCCCATTGCCTACCCTTACCACTCTTCTGCCTTGAATCCAATACACAGTATTAACTCCAAGACGGAAGGTAAGGGTTTTTAAAAAAAAAAAAAGGAAGCAAAAGTGAGGGAAGTAGAAAGGTATCCATGTGGGGGTATCATGGCAAAGTCTGAAG
>NC_058133.1:417805898-417814433 GCF_016433145.1 Gracilinanus agilis | reverse complement strand
ATATGGAGAGAGAGAGAGAGAGAGAGAGAGAGAGAGAGAGAGAGAGAGAGAGAAGTGATAAATTTGTGAAAGATATTAATAGTTTTCAAAATCAGATAGCATTTTTTGTTCTAAGTCCCTCAGAATTGTCCTGGATCTTTGTATTGCTGAGAATGGTTGAGTCTATCACCCTTGATCATTCTACAATACTGCCCCCTCCCCAAAAGAGCTGCTTTTAATATTTTTGTACAGATACATCCTTCCCCTAGATACAAACCTAGTAATGGTACTGCTGGGTCAGCTCTTTGGTCATAAGTCCAAATTGCTCTACAGAATGGCTGAATTAGTTCACAACACTCCCAACAGTGCATTAGTATCTCTATTTTCTCACATTCCCACCAAGCTCTGTCATTTTCCTTTTCTATTATAATAACCAATCTGATAGGTGTGGGATGGTACTTGAGTTATTTTAATTTGCATTTGTCTAATGGTGACTTAGGGCATTTTTTTTGCATGACTATAGAGACCTTTATTTTGTCTGAGAACTGCCTGTTCATATCCTTTGACCATTTATCAAATGGGAAACGACTTGTAGTCTTATACATTTGACTCATTTCTCTCTGTATTTGAGAATAAGGCCTTTGTTAGTAAGTTCTTTTTTGAAATATAAAACTGTGTATTAATCTCCATCCTATTTCTCCCTACTTAGTTTCTGACCACTTCATTCCTCAATTTGCTTTTTTATTTCCACTCCACTTCTCTTATCACTTTTCTCTCCTACTTTCCTATAGCGTAAGATAAGTTTCTATACTCAATTGATCGTGTATGTTCTTCCCTAATTGAGCCAATTCTGATCAGAGTAAGGTTCAAGTGCTTCCTTCCCCACCTCCTCCATCTTTGCTTCCACTATAAAAGCTTTCATGCCTCTTATGTGCACTAATTTACTCCATTGTTTTCCCCTGTCCCTTTCTCCTAATGCATTCTTCTTTCTCATACCTTAATTTTATTTTTTGATACATCGCTCATTCATATTTAAGCTCGCACCCTTACCCTCCATCTACATATACTTCTTCTGTAAGTTCTTAAAGGTTACAAAAATCATCTTCCCATGTAGGGATGTAAACAGTAACCTTATTGAATCTCTTTTGATTTCTCTTTCCTGTTTATCTTTTTAAACTTCTCTTACCAAATTTTCCATTTACCTCTGGACTTTTCCACAGTAATGTTTGAAAGTCCGCTATTTGATTGAATACCTATCTTCCCCCCTGAAATATTATGCACAGTTTTGCTATGAAAATGATTCTTGCCCAGCTGTGTGACCCTGGGCAAGTCACTTGACCCCCATTGCCTACCCTTACCACTCTTCGGCCTTGGAGCCAATACAAAGTATAGACTCTAAGACAGAAGGTAAGGGTTTAAAAAAAAAATGATTCTTGGTTGAAGTCCTAGCTTCTTTGTCCTCTGGAATATCATATTTTAGGCCCTCAGATCCTTTAATGTAGAAGCTGATAAATCTTCTGTAATCCTGACTATGGCTCCACAATATTTGAATTGTTTCTTTTTGGTTGCTTGCAACATTTTTTTTCCTTCACCTGAGAGTTCTGGAAATTTGGCTCTAATAATCCTGAAGTTATCCTTTTGGGATCTTTTTTTCAGGAGGTAATTGGTGAAGTCCCTCCATTTCTATTTTATCCTATAGATTCGAGAATATCAGGACAGTTTCCCTTGATAACACTCTCATATCTTTTTCCAACTTTTCTTCTACCATTCTTATATGATTTTTAAAATCCTTCTTGAGCTCCTCCATTCATTCTTTTGGGGCTTGAGACCAATTCCTATTTTTTTTGGAGGTTTTGGATATAACAGGTTGATTTTGTTGTCATCTTATGAATTTTTTTTGTTGTTCTTGTGTCACCAAAATAACTTTATCTATAGAGTTTCCTCTTTTTTGTTTTGTTTTGTTTTATTTGCCAGCCTCTTTCTTTTTATTTAAAAAACTGCTACAGATGGGCTCTGTCAGTTGGGCTCTTTACTAAAGGGAGAACTATTCCAAGTGTCAAGGCCTCTGTGCAGCTGCCTTCAGAAGTAGCTCTGGGGATAGATAAGCTTTCATTTCTTCCAAATTAGTATGATATAAGGAGAAGTGGGTTTAATACTCTTCCAGCCTGTGCTCTGGAGTCTGAGTAACTACAAGAACTCTTTTCCAACTTAGAACTATGACCAGGGTCTCCTACTCCTCTGTGGCCACAAGTACTGGTGTATGCTAGTGCTACTCCTCTTTAACCTAAGATTTCAACCCAGAAATATAACCTGGATCTGGGCATGGGCAATGTGACAAGTTTTGCACCTAGAGTCAACAAAAGGACCCTTATAATCTCCTTCTGGGCATTTGTCCAACCCTTCCTTACTACCTGTGCCTGAGAGCTACAGCCTTTGCTGCTGATTCAGCTGCTCCTAGAGCCTATTGCCAACTATGAGGCCTATCTTGGCATGTTACTTTGGGCTTTATTTCCACATCAGAGCAATCAATTTTTTGTGCTGGGCTTTCAAGTTGTTTTGGATTGAAAAATTATTTCACCCCATCTTTTCATGCTTCTCCACAATTCATTTTGAGGCATTATGTCTTAAGTTTTTTGGAGGGTAATTTGGTAGATATCAGGTCAATGTGTGTACCTTCTCCACCATCTTGGCTCTGCCCCCTTACACTTAATTCTACTACATGAACCTTCCACCTAAGTACCTAATGATTATCCTTTTATTTCCTAAGTAACTTCTTTCTTACGTAACTTCCATCAAAGCTCCCATGTATGTTCACTCTTAATTAGAAAGGTGTTTGTTTGTTCTCTCTCTCTCTCTCTCTCCTTTAACTTACACCTCAGAATCAATGCTATATATATTGGTTGCAAGGCAGAAGAGTGGTAAGGGCTAGGCAATGGAGGAATCAATGACTTGCCTAAGGTCACAAAGCTGGGCAGCATCTAAGTCTAGATTTGAAGCTAGGACCTCCTGTCTCCAGGTCTGGTTCTCTATCTACTGAGCCACCAAGCTACCATCCTTTTATAAGGGCTAAGATTAGTCAGTCGGTCAATCAATATTTGTTAAGCTCCTACTATGATGCCAGATATTATATTAAGTTCAGGGTACACAAAGAAGGGCAAAGAATAATTCTGCCATCAAGGAGCTCAGGATCCAAAGAGGAGACATAAATAAATGTACAAACAAGCTACATACAGAATAAAAAGGAAATCCTCATCAAGGAAATGTACTAGAATTGAGAAACTGGCTTCCTGTAAAAGGTGTTATTTTAGCTCACTTAAAAGAAGTCAATCAGAACACTGCTTTCTGATCCAAAAGAACCAACCAATCACATTATGTCCTTCAAATTTTATAGCATTTTTAAAACTTATCTCACAAAAATTCTGGTAACTATATAGTAAAAAAACTTCCTTTTACAGCTATAGAAGTCAGGAAGCAAACTGATCACAAATTTCATAACAAATCTCTGAAATGAACCAGTCATCTGACTCCCACTCTAGTGCTCTTTCCAATAGTCTTTTGGTTATTTCATCTAACCTATTTTAGCCTTAAAGGGAAGAACTATATATTAATAAATTTATAAGGAAAGAGAATTTAGCCCAATAATAAAAGAAGAGCCACCTAACAAAAAATTTCTCCAAAATTGAAATGGGCTATTTAAAAGGAGGGAAGATTCCCTTTATTGAAGGTCTTTAGACAAAATAGCCAGAGGGTGACGTGATGTTATAGAAAATGATGTTCTAGAAAAAAAAGAATGCTTCGGGAAAGAAGAGGACAAGAAATTCTGGCATTTCCATTCAAATATAACATTCTAAGATTCTATGTTCACATATTAAAGAGTACCCAAAGATTGTTTTTCTTAATCCTGTATCCTACCTACAAGGACAATATTTTTTTTTAAACCCTTGTACTTCGGTGTATTGTCTCATAGGTGGAAGATTGGTAAGGGTGGGCAATGGGGGTCAAGTGACTTGCCCAGGGTCACACAGCTGGGAAGTGGCTGAGGCCGGGTTTGAACCTAGGACCTCCTGTCTCTAGGCCTAACTCTCACTCCACTGAGCTACCCAGCTGCCCACAAGGACAATATTTTGATTGCCAGTGTATCCCTTTTAGTGCTTTACACATAGCAGGAATTCAATGTATGTTTATTGAAATGAAAGATTATTTTCATTTCTTTCTAGTAATTACAAAGTGTTCCTGAAAACTGGATAACCCAAAAGGCTGCTGGCTGGAGAGCTTACATGTTGCAGTTAATTTATTCCCTTAAAAAAGTAGTTCTGAGAGATCACAATATAAAAATAAAGGGATGCTGCTGGGTATTATATGATAACCTTAGTTAAAAAGGGAGACAAGTTCTAAGCAGCAGTAAAATTAGAGCCAATCAAGTATCTGTACCAAATAGTACCAATAATGCCTCTAAATTACCTAAAGAGGGGAGACTTCCAGCTCAGGTTAGAAACAGGACAGGTCAAGCTTGCATGCTGATTAGCAATAAGAATAGCCCCATGAATTGTCAATGAATGCCTAGACTGGGTGAGACAGGGAGACCTAGTCTCAGCATAAAAAGAATATGATGATGCAGTTCACATAAGGCAAAAATATTCTTACTCAATTAAATGTTATGCTAAGCTTTAAGAAATTTTCTTGTAAATTTTTCTGGATAACCTGGGTTAGAGAACATATACGATTAGAAAATTTAGAAAAGTCCCTCATGATAAAATGTCCCTTACAATAAAATGTTTTAAAATAAAATACCTATATGAAAATCTTTTCATGCTCAATGAATAATAAATAATGCATTGTAGTTTAAAAACCATTAACAGATACATTAGAATTCCTTTGAGATTTTTCTGTGACAAAATCCAACAATCTTTATACTGTTTTCATGATAGTGAAGGCATTCAGTAGCTTGAAAAAGATTTTGTTTATTTCTAAAAATATGATATACAAGCATATTAATAACAATGCATTATGTGGCTACAGGAATTTGTATAAATTCTCTCAAGGGAAGGAGTACCAACTCTGATGAAACCAGAATACTTTAAAAAAAGTATTAGTCTTAAACACTCACAGCATTAGCACTTCATAGCACAGGAGTTTGCAATATAAGTGAAGGAGGACTTCAATTATGTAGCTAATTATGGAGCTCTCCTTACATAAACTGAGCAACTAAGAATTTTCTGCCTTGCCACAATAAGGAACCAATGAGAAGAATCTCTATTCTGAAACTTAGTAATTCTAACAAGAAGAAACTGGTTACTCTCAAACTGTATAATTGAAGAATGAAATTTTGAAGACAGAGAAATAATTCTGCTACAAAGGAGGAATTTTCTAAAGTAGTAGCTTTCATGCTTTTTTATACTCTTAAAAATTATTGAGAACCCTTCCCTCAAAAGTTTTTGTTTATGTGAGTTATGTCTACCAATGTTTATTTTATTTGAAACCTTTTTCTTTAAACCTTTATCTTCCATCTTAAAATCAATATTAAATACTGGTTCCTGAGCAGAAGAACAATACAGAGTAGGCAACAGGATTAAGTGATTTGCCCAGAGGTCACACAACTAGGGACTCTCTTAAACCAAATTTGAAGCCAGAACCTCCTATCACTAGGCCTGGCTCTCTATTCACCGAGCCAACTAGTTGCCTCACCTTAATGTTATAATGAAAATAAAATTTTGACCTAGAGGATCCCTTGTGAGGGTTGTTGAGTATCCACTAGTTTCACTGGAACATATTTTGAGAGCTACTGCTTACAAGAGACTGAGACTGATATCAATGAACAGTGAACTCTATAATGATCTCAAATCAGGAAAAAAAAAAAAAAAAAAAAAAAAAAAAAGCACAATGTGTTTTTGCCAGCATAGGGAGGCAAAAGAAGATGAATACAAAAGTTAAGTCATAGTCATGAAAGATGATGAGTAAAAAATAAAGGAGAATAAAAAAGGTATTTAACTATACTGGAGGAAAGAGGAGAATCAAAAATGGAAATAGGAGAAAAGGTAAAACTGCTTCTGTGCTTTTTAAAAACAGAATAATTTTAAATTAGAGTGGAGAGAACAAGAATGGATAAAGAACTAGAGAAAAGTAGAGAGAAAATAAGATAGAATAGCTAAATAACCTAGATAAGTTAAAGTCACCAATCAAAAAAAAAAAAAAATTAAGTCACCAATTCCAGAAAAAATTATATACCAAATACCGAAAGTATAGCATTTGCTTTTGCCGAGTCAGTTAGTGATCTGCAAGAAGTGATATAGATTAATGGAGGAAAAATACTGTATTAATTTTCTGTATAGTCTAAAAACATTAAGCTAGTGAGTATCACTTGGACTCCTAACAAAATTCCAGAACGTATTATTAAGGGAATGGTTAATGAACACTTACAAGAGGAAACAGTTATCACAAAGAGGCAACATCAAGAATAGGTCATACTAGATTAACTTCATTTCCTTTTTTTGACAGGGTAATTAAACTAGTAAATCAAGAGAATGAATCAACTGACTTAGATTTAATAAAACAATAAAGTTTTATACTATTTTTGTAGGTAAGGTAGCCTACACAATTTTATAGATTAGATAAATTTAGAACTGGTTGAATGGCCAGAACATAGGTGGGGTAATTAACCTTAAAGGAAGACTCTAGTGGAGTGTTCCGGTAGTCTGTGCTTGACAATTTTGCCAATGACTTGGATAAAGATAGGAACGCCACAGGACAGAATATTGACTGAAACCTTTGAAGTTAAAAGTTTAATTTCATACTGATAAAATTAAAATCTTACATTTGGATTTTTAAAAGAACAAATACAAAATGAAAGAATCTTGGCAAGATGATAGTTGGTGTGAAAGATCTGAGGATTCATGTGGAATACTATTTCAGTAAGTAAGCAGTGTTATATGGACGCTACCAAAAAAAGTGATATTGAGATGCACTATGAAAAGTATAATAGCCAGTATTATCAGAAAGAGACAGTCTTCTTACTCACTTACTATCTATATCTAACATGTGGTTGTTTGATTTCTAAGCCCAAGTAGATTTGAAAAAGCAATTAGAATCAACCATAGAGAAGTTAGTCAACTTCTCACTCAAAGAAAAAGTGCTATTTGGGTAGCCCTTCCTGTCTGTCAAGATGTAGTTAATGTCCCATCCCTGTCTACTCTTTAAAAAAAAAAGGAAGAGAAAAATGTGGCCTAAGCTTCCCACTTGACAGGACAACACTGGCAAATTTTCCCTAAAGAATGATAAGATAGTTACATGTTTAAAGGAAAAATTGACCTTTTCAGACTGAGCTTCAGGCTCAGATTGGCCCTCCTTTGTTTTCTCTTCATATGGATCGTCTTGGGCTAACCCATTTGAGCCTTTTGCCTAGATTTTGTGCTGAAATGCCTACAAGTGGGTGATAATGATATTTCTTTTGTTGTTTTTAACCTTAAATTTTTTACTGCTTCATATCTGCACAAATTAAGTTTGCTTAAAGTGGACCTAAAGTGTAGAGGCAAAAATATGACAACCTTGAAATTTTTCACAAAACCAGTGCTAGAATTAGAAATCTTTTAGTTTTGTGTGTTTCTTTATAAATGAAGACCTTTTGATTTCATTGATGTAGAAAACTCCTGGGCAGCTGAGTGGCTCAGTGGACAGTGAGCCAGGCCCAGAGACAGAAGGTCCTGGGTTCAAATCTGGTCTCAGATACTTCTCAGCTGTGTGACCCTGGGCAAGTCATTTAACAATGATTGCCTAACCCTTACCACTCTTCTGCCATGAAATTGAGAAAGTAAGGGTTTAAAAAAAAAAAACAAAACAATTCCCATTGAAGATTGGTGAGAAAATTCTACTAGAATGACAATTATCCTGCCACTCAGAGTATTAGAAACATTCCAGAGTTACTAAAAAAACAAAGATTCTTGATTGGGGTCACATGCCAATATGTTAAAAGTGGGATGTAAACCATTGTCTTAATAACTCAGGCTCTCTCACCATCTGCTGTTCCAGGTGCATTTAATAAATACTTCCTCATGACTTAAGAAATCTTAACTTCATTGGTACAAAGAAAAGCCTCAGGTTCTACTGACATAGGTGGTATCTTTTTTCCCAATGAACTCAGCTCAAGTGTGCTGTAGATTGAGCTATCTCAGTTCTTTAAACATCCTCACAAGTATATTAGCAGCCTCATTTAGTCTATGCCAGTCATATTGCCAGTTTTCAAACATTAACACATTGATTTGCATACCACATCCATATTGAAATAAAACATTCTTTGGAATGAACCTTGCAGCAATAATTTGGGCCTGACCTAATGGAGAAGAAATTAGACCTCAGTGGTCTCTAATCATTTCTGTTTCTATTTTGTGAAGGGAGTGAATTTTTTAGCATTTTTTTTTTGCATTTTAAAATCCTTTATTCCTAAAGTTCCTTTCAATTTTTTGGTATGTGATTTGTGCACTTTGAATTAAATGAAGGAAGGAAGGAAGGAAGGAAGGAAGGAAGGAAGGAAGGAAGGAAGTAAGGAAGGAAGGAAGGAAGGAA
>NC_058133.1:417745693-417805608 GCF_016433145.1 Gracilinanus agilis | reverse complement strand
AAAAAAAAAAAAAAAAAAAAAAAAAAAAGCACAATGTGTTTTTGCCAGCATAGGGAGGCAAAAGAAGATGAATACAAAAGTTAAGTCATAGTCATGAAAGATGATGAGTAAAAAATAAAGGAGAATAAAAAAGGTATTTAACTATACTGGAGGAAAGAGGAGAATCAAAAATGGAAATAGGAGAAAAGGTAAAACTGCTTCTGTGCTTTTTAAAAACAGAATAATTTTAAATTAGAGTGGAGAGAACAAGAATGGATAAAGAACTAGAGAAAAGTAGAGAGAAAATAAGATAGAATAGCTAAATAACCTAGATAAGTTAAAGTCACCAATCAAAAAAAAAAAAAAATTAAGTCACCAATTCCAGAAAAAATTATATACCAAATACCGAAAGTATAGCATTTGCTTTTGCCGAGTCAGTTAGTGATCTGCAAGAAGTGATATAGATTAATGGAGGAAAAATACTGTATTAATTTTCTGTATAGTCTAAAAACATTAAGCTAGTGAGTATCACTTGGACTCCTAACAAAATTCCAGAACGTATTATTAAGGGAATGGTTAATGAACACTTACAAGAGGAAACAGTTATCACAAAGAGGCAACATCAAGAATAGGTCATACTAGATTAACTTCATTTCCTTTTTTTGACAGGGTAATTAAACTAGTAAATCAAGAGAATGAATCAACTGACTTAGATTTAATAAAACAATAAAGTTTTATACTATTTTTGTAGGTAAGGTAGCCTACACAATTTTATAGATTAGATAAATTTAGAACTGGTTGAATGGCCAGAACATAGGTGGGGTAATTAACCTTAAAGGAAGACTCTAGTGGAGTGTTCCGGTAGTCTGTGCTTGACAATTTTGCCAATGACTTGGATAAAGATAGGAACGCCACAGGACAGAATATTGACTGAAACCTTTGAAGTTAAAAGTTTAATTTCATACTGATAAAATTAAAATCTTACATTTGGATTTTTAAAAGAACAAATACAAAATGAAAGAATCTTGGCAAGATGATAGTTGGTGTGAAAGATCTGAGGATTCATGTGGAATACTATTTCAGTAAGTAAGCAGTGTTATATGGACGCTACCAAAAAAAGTGATATTGAGATGCACTATGAAAAGTATAATAGCCAGTATTATCAGAAAGAGACAGTCTTCTTACTCACTTACTATCTATATCTAACATGTGGTTGTTTGATTTCTAAGCCCAAGTAGATTTGAAAAAGCAATTAGAATCAACCATAGAGAAGTTAGTCAACTTCTCACTCAAAGAAAAAGTGCTATTTGGGTAGCCCTTCCTGTCTGTCAAGATGTAGTTAATGTCCCATCCCTGTCTACTCTTTAAAAAAAAAAGGAAGAGAAAAATGTGGCCTAAGCTTCCCACTTGACAGGACAACACTGGCAAATTTTCCCTAAAGAATGATAAGATAGTTACATGTTTAAAGGAAAAATTGACCTTTTCAGACTGAGCTTCAGGCTCAGATTGGCCCTCCTTTGTTTTCTCTTCATATGGATCGTCTTGGGCTAACCCATTTGAGCCTTTTGCCTAGATTTTGTGCTGAAATGCCTACAAGTGGGTGATAATGATATTTCTTTTGTTGTTTTTAACCTTAAATTTTTTACTGCTTCATATCTGCACAAATTAAGTTTGCTTAAAGTGGACCTAAAGTGTAGAGGCAAAAATATGACAACCTTGAAATTTTTCACAAAACCAGTGCTAGAATTAGAAATCTTTTAGTTTTGTGTGTTTCTTTATAAATGAAGACCTTTTGATTTCATTGATGTAGAAAACTCCTGGGCAGCTGAGTGGCTCAGTGGACAGTGAGCCAGGCCCAGAGACAGAAGGTCCTGGGTTCAAATCTGGTCTCAGATACTTCTCAGCTGTGTGACCCTGGGCAAGTCATTTAACAATGATTGCCTAACCCTTACCACTCTTCTGCCATGAAATTGAGAAAGTAAGGGTTTAAAAAAAAAAAACAAAACAATTCCCATTGAAGATTGGTGAGAAAATTCTACTAGAATGACAATTATCCTGCCACTCAGAGTATTAGAAACATTCCAGAGTTACTAAAAAAACAAAGATTCTTGATTGGGGTCACATGCCAATATGTTAAAAGTGGGATGTAAACCATTGTCTTAATAACTCAGGCTCTCTCACCATCTGCTGTTCCAGGTGCATTTAATAAATACTTCCTCATGACTTAAGAAATCTTAACTTCATTGGTACAAAGAAAAGCCTCAGGTTCTACTGACATAGGTGGTATCTTTTTTCCCAATGAACTCAGCTCAAGTGTGCTGTAGATTGAGCTATCTCAGTTCTTTAAACATCCTCACAAGTATATTAGCAGCCTCATTTAGTCTATGCCAGTCATATTGCCAGTTTTCAAACATTAACACATTGATTTGCATACCACATCCATATTGAAATAAAACATTCTTTGGAATGAACCTTGCAGCAATAATTTGGGCCTGACCTAATGGAGAAGAAATTAGACCTCAGTGGTCTCTAATCATTTCTGTTTCTATTTTGTGAAGGGAGTGAATTTTTTAGCATTTTTTTTTTGCATTTTAAAATCCTTTATTCCTAAAGTTCCTTTCAATTTTTTGGTATGTGATTTGTGCACTTTGAATTAAATGAAGGAAGGAAGGAAGGAAGGAAGGAAGGAAGGAAGGAAGGAAGGAAGGAAGGAAGGAAGGAAGGAAGGAAAGGAAAGAAGGGAAGGAAGGAAAAGAAGGGAAGGAAGGAAAAGAAGGGAGGGAGGGAAGGAAGGAGGGAGGGACAGACTTTCCGCACTCTATCCTGATCAGACAATGTCTAGAGAACTGAATATAATTCCGAGTATTACATTTAAAAATAATTAAATTAAATAAAATTTTTAACCATTGCCATCTGGCTTAGAATTGATAATAAGGGCTAGGCCATTGGGGTCAAGTGACCTGTCCAGAGTCTCATGAATAGAAAGTGTTTGGAGGCTAGATTTGAACCCAGGTGGGTCCTCTCAACTCCAGGCTTGGCACTCTACCTAGCTGCCACTGAGAACCACCTTTCTGCAATGCTGCTAATGGCAGTGTCCAGAGAAAGCCAACCAGATCATGATATGATTGGTATGTTAAACCTAGAGAAAGCATAAGGAAGCTCTGATGGCCATTTTAAAACACCTGAAGGTCTGTCATGTGAGATGGAAATTTGTTCTTTTTTGGTTTTAGAAAAGAATTTGAAGCAATGGGTAAAATTCACTAAATTGTCTTAGGCTTGATGTAGGGAAATATTAATAATTAGAGCTACAGAAAAGTGAAATGGGTTGCTCTCCTTGCTCCCTCACCTCATGTTCCCCCAAATGTATGCTGCAGAGAGGATCTTTTTATTCAGAAATTGGCAGGACTAGATAGATTTCCAATCTGAGATTCTGTAACTAAATAATTAAACACAATGAAATACCAAGTGTAATATTAAAATAATTAGCCCTATGGTTACTACTAAATGATAAACTTTACCCTGGAAAACTCTATGACATTATAACTTGATTTTTAGACTAGTGAACACTTTAATGCCTTGTCTAAAGCTTCTGTCTCCCTAACACCACCCAAAAGCCCCACGTACAGCAGATACATAGTTTGTTGAAATGAATTTTAAAAAAGGGGGGAGGGGGGGACTTGAACACATGACAAAAAAAACTTCTGGAACTTGACTCTAAAGAATCTAAAGCTAAAAGACATGAGGTAGAAATAAATATCATCACAGAAAGTGACACAAAGCCAAGAACTTAAGAACTCTAACCACCTGTGTTGTTACTGTGCCCAGACCACTATTAGCACTTCTAAATGGCTGCAATGGAATTATTTCCAATTCTAATCCTCCCCTTTTGCTTTCACTGGAAGATCATTGTGCTAAGACTATCATAAGCAGCAAATTGTGTTTTATTTGGCTGATGGATGAGATAAAATGCCTTAGCAGAACAGAATTCACTTGAAGTCATTATGTTCAGCCCCATTCAAAAGAAGTACTACTGTAGAAGCCTACAACTTGAAATATATTTAATAAAAGGTGAAAACACAGATGACCACATGGATACACACTTTATCAAATGATCGATACTTACTACTACCACCAGATATATGTTTATCATAACATTAGTAAATTTGAAAAGTGCTAGCAAAAATAAAATGCATAATTCTTTCTTATAATTTAGAATAACTGCAGCAGTGATCATTTATAGCACTTTAAGGTTTGCAGAATACTTTATATATGAGATTCATATATAGTAACCTTGTGGGTAGCAGGTTTGATAGTTATCTCCACTTCATGGAGATTAGGAAACAAGACTCCGAAAATTAAAAAAAAAAACAGCTAACTAATGAGCAACTTTTAAGTATCTACTATAGGCACTAGAATATAAAGCCAAAAACAAAATGAGGAACCCTTGGGTTTATATTTCATTGTGATAAAAATATATCTGTGTGTGTGTGTGTGTGTGTGTGTGTGTGTGTGTGTGTGTGTGTGTGTGCGCGCGCACACACGTACAAACAAGCATAAATACAAAATACAAGATTTCCCTAGGGAGATCATAACAATCATCATATATAAGAGGTGATACTTGAACTGAGCTTGAAAGGAAAATAGGAACTCTTTAAGAGGTAGAGTTGAAGTGCATGAGATGAAAAGTCAAGCACAAAGAACAGCAGGTTGGCCGGTAGGACTAAAATATAGTTTGAGAAGAGGCATAAAGTGCAATTAAGTCTGAAATGTAAACCAGAGACAGATTGTCAAGGGTGTTAAATGCTAGAGATTTACCCTAAAGGTGAAAAGAAGCCACTGAAGCTTTCTGAGCAGGAACATAGACATGGTCAGGCTTGTGCTTTAAGACAACACTTCAGTAGCTAATTGTAGGGCACACTAGAAAGGGAAGAAACTTGAAAAAGAAAAACCTATTAGGAGGCTATTGAAATAGTTCAGGTAATAGATGATGAAGACATGAATTAGGGTGGTTTCAATACAAATGGAGAAATGCTATGGAGGAAGAATCATTAAGGTTTGAAAAACAACTGGATGGATTGGTAGGGTGTGGTGACAGAAAAGGAAAGTAGAGTATACTTGAGAAGTTAGGAACCCAGACAACTAGAAAAGGATGGAAATGATCTTGAAAAATGAGAGGAATTACATGCGTCCTTGACTCAATTCTATCCAATATTCTCCAGAAGATCACTCCCATAATCATTAATCTTTTCTTTTTTTAAACCCTTACCTTCTGCTTTAGAATCGATATTAAGTGGATATGATTACGGTTTTGATGTTAAAAGAGCACTCTACTGCAAATATGAATAACATGGAAATAGGTTTTGAACAATGATACATATATAACCCAGTGGAACTGCTTGTCAGTTTCGGGAAGGGGGATAAAGGAGGGGCTCATAAATCATGTAACAATGGAAAATTTTTCTAAATAAAAAAATGGGGGGAAAAAAGAACCAATACTAAGTATTAGTTATAAGGTAGAGGAGGAACTGGGTTTAAGTAACTTACCCAAGGTCACCTCCTGTCTCCAGCTCTCTATCCACTGAGCCACCAATTAGCCCTTAATCTTGAATCTCTCACAATGTGAGAGGTGTTTTCCAGCTAGCTATAAATGCCCTTATCTTCCCCTTCCTTAAAAACCTCTCAATTGATCCAATCATCCCCAGTAGCTATTGTTCTAAATCTCTTCTTTTTCAGACCTAAATTCCTTGAGAGTCAACTACAACTGATTCTCCATTTTCTCCCCTCTAATTCTCTTCAAAACTCTTTGCAGTGTGACTTCTTACTTCATCTTTCAATTAAAAAATGAGCTCATTGGGGGCAGCTGGGTAGCTCAGTGGATTGAGAGCCAGGCCTAGAGATGGGAGGTCCTAGGTTCAAATCCAGCCTCAGACAAGACACTTCCCAGCTGTGTGACCCTGGGCAAGTCACTTGACCCCCATTGCCTACCCTTACCACTCTTCCACCTATAAGTCAATACACAGAAGTTTAAGGGTTTAAAATAAAAAAAAAATTAATAAAAAAAAATGAGCTCATCAAAATTACCAATATCTTAATTACCAAAACTAACAGTCCATTCTCAATCCTCATTCTTTTTTTAAAATTTCTGCAACTTTGACCCTGTTATTTACCCTCTCCAGTCAAAGTTTTAACAATGCTTCTTTCTCCTGGTTCTCTTCCTACCTGTCTGACTGCTTCTCAGTCTCCTTTGCTGGATCTTTCTGCAAGGTGTGAACAAGGTGTCTGTTCCCTAAGGATCTGATTTAGGCCCTCTTCTCTTCTCCCTCTATACCAGGGGTTTCTAACCTGAAATCTATGGACTCCAAAGAGGTCCATGAAAAAAAAGTTTTCAGGGCACCTCGGAACTTGGATGGGAAAAATTAAAAAAGGATTTTTATTTTCACTGTCCTCCAACTGAAATTTAGCATTTTCTTTGATTATGAATTTCTTTTAAAAGTTCTGTTTTAAGAAGGGCTCAATAGGCTTCCCTAGAATGCTAAAGGAGTCCATATCACAGAAAGGGTGAAGAACCCCTGCTACTTGTTACCTTGCCTGGTAATCTCACCAGCTTCCTCAGGTTTAATCATCATTTCTATGTAGACCATTCTCTAAACTTTTTTTTCCAGCAGTAACCTCCTTCCTGGATCTCTAGTTTGTCATCTCCAACTTACTAATGGATCATCTCAAGCTGGATGCCATATTCTCATCTCAAACTCATTCTGTCCTATAGAGAACTTGTTATCTTTCCTCCAAAATTCTCCTCCCCTAAGAACACTCCTATTACTGTGGAGTTGACACTACCCAGTCTCCTGTCAAGTTCACAACCACAATGCCATCCTCAACTCTTTGCTCATATTCTATGCATCCAATTTGTTGCCAGATCTTGTCTTAATCTTCACAATATTTCTTGTTATTGTCTCTTTTTTCCACTCACAAACACCACCTTTATATGAAGTCTGAACAACAATAGCCTGCCAAGTGATCTCCCTGCCTCTTCCCTCTCTAGTTTATATTTCACTCAGCTGTCAAACTGATCTTCCTTAAGAAGTCTGACCGTGTCATCTTCCCTCTCTACTTACTAAACTTCAGGAGCTCTCTATAACCTCTAGGATCAAATATAAAATCCTCTGCTTGAATCTAACACAACCTTCAACAACTTGACCCCTTCCTACTTTTCTAATCTTCTTACACTCTACTTCCCTCAACATCTTCTATAAACCAATTATGCTAAACTTCTAACTGTAACTAGCTATCTTTAAACATAGCACTCTAGCTCCCTATCCTAGACCTTTTCACCAGCGATCTCTCCTAAGTGAAATATTATTTCTACTTATATCTGCCTCCAAGTTTACTGGTTCTCTTCAAGAAATTGGGTCAACCATTTCCCAATTGAAAAATGGGCAAGGGACATGAATAGGCAGTTTTCAGATAAAGAAATCAAAACTACCAATAAGCAAATGAAAAAGTGTTCTAAATCTCTTATAATTAGAGAAATGCAAATCAAAACAACTCAGAGGTATCACCTCACACCTAGCAAACTGGCCAATATGACAGCAAAGGAAAGTAATAAATGTTGGAGAGGATATTGCAAAATTGGGACACTAATGCATTGCTGATGGAGTTGTGAATTGATCCAAGCATTCTGGAAGGCAATTTGGAATTATGACCAAAAGGCTTTAAAAGACTGTCTGCCTTTTGATCCAGCCAAACCACTGCTGTGCTGGGTTTGTACCCTAAGGCTATAATAGGGAAAAATATGTGTACAAAAATATTCATAGCTGTGCTCTTTGTGGTGGTAAAAAACTGGAAAATGAGGGGGTGGCCATCAATTGCAGAATAGCTAAACAATCTGATGTTGATAGATACTATTATGCTGAAAGGAATAATGAACTGAAGCTATTTCATGTGAACTGGAAAGACCTCCAGGAATATATGCAGAGCAAAAGGAGCAAACTAGAACACTGAACACAGAGACTGATACACTGTGGCACAATCAAACATAATGGACTTCTCTACTAGCAGCAGAGCAATGATCCAGGACAATTCTGAGAGACTTATGAGAAAGAACACTATCCACATCTAGAGAAAGGACTATGGGAGTAGAAACACAGAAAAAAAAACCAAAACATATGATGGATCACATGGCTTGATGGGGATATGATTGGGGATGCTGACTTTAAGTGATCACTCTAATGCATACATTAATAATATGGATATAGGTTTTGAATAATAATACATGTAAAACCCAGTGGAATTGCTTGTTGGCTCTGAGAGGGGGGAAACAGGAGGGGAGGGAAAGAACATGAATCATGTAACCATGGAAAAATAGTCTAAATTAAATAAAAATGAAAAAAATGGAAAAAAAAAAGAAAAAGAAAAAGAAAAAGAAATTGGCTCAAATCTCATCATCTCCAAGAGGCTTTTTTTCTCTGTCCCTTCCCTCTTGGATTATCCCCCATTTACTATATATTTGTGCACATACACACATTGTCTATACACACCCACATACATATATATACCCACATATATATATAATGCATCTTGTTCATATATAGTTGGGAAGGGAGACAGCACACACCCAACTATGAGCTCCCTGAGGACGAGAACTTTAAGCATTTTTTTGTATCCCCAGTGCTTAGCATAGTACATGGTAAAAGGTAAGTGCTTAATAAATGACTATTGGCTAACTAAGGAAAAGAGGTGAGTTTGGAAGGAAATATGATGATTTGTTTACTTGTGATCAATTAGAAAATTAGTATGAGGGAGTATTCAAATCCAAGACTTCCCGACACCAAGTTCAATGCTCTTCTATCTACTAAGCCATCTTACAAAAAATTATATATTTTACTTCTCCCTTTTAAACACTACCTGTATAATTAAATTTTTATATATCCTACATATTTATATCCCAAAAATTTATAACTAATTTCAATATAGAAATTATTTACATAACGTATCAGATACTTACCTTCTGAATGAATTTCTCAACACTCTGTACCACATGTTTATAGAACTAAAATAAAAGAAATAATATACTTTTTAAACGTGATATAATTTTCAAAGTACAAATACATATACAAATACAAGTATATACCCATAGCAAATATATAGTATATACTTATAAAAGTTCATAGCATCTTTATGCTTGAACACATTCAAAACTAATAATTATATGCTACAAGAGAAATAGTTGTACTATGTAATTATAACAGAGCTTTCTTAAAAGATTAGCATTGACAAAGCTTCATCCTCTTAATAAAAAGACACTCAAAAGTTTCTTCTCTTACCAATAACTGCATAAGACAAATCAATAACAAGTTTTTTTTTTGTTTTTTTTTTATCCTGGGACTCCATTCTAGGAGCATAGGGCCACAACCAGTAGGCAGTGGGTCACACTGTCGCTCAGGGTCACCCAGCTGGGAAGTGTCTGAGCCCAGATTTGAACCTAGGACCTTTCATCTCTAGGCCTGGCTCTCAATCCACTGAGCTACCCAGCTGCCCCTACTTAAGGTTGCAGTTTCTTTAGCAGATGTAGTTTTTACAGGGTGGGGTTGCTAGCCCCACGCCCAACCCTCCTCCTTTTCATCTGGGCTAGGGACCGTCCTTGGCCCAGGAGTGGTAAGGGTAAGCAATAGGGGTCAAGTGACTTGCCCATGGTCACACAGCTGGAAGTGTGGGAGGCCGGACTTGAACCTAGGACCTCCAGTCTCTAGGTCTGGCTCTCAATCCACTGAGCCACCCAGCTGCCCCATATCAATAACAAGTAGTTTAACAAATTTTTAAAAATACTTCTTGTATTAAAATAACTAAATTTAAAAAGCCCTGAAGAAATAACAAAATTCTGTTTCAGTAGAATGACTAGGGAAATGAAGTGGTCAGATTACACCTTTTTAAATATAACTTTCCATTATAAACAATTTATGTTCACTAGAATCACAAAGTGCCATAGCAAGAAGGGAATCTAGTCCAAACCCTTCACTGGGCAAGAAAGGAGAAAATTGCCATTTAAAAGAATTAAAATATAATAAAAATACACTTAGGACTAAAACTATGGAGATAATGACTGAGGAATCCAAAAGTTACTTCTAGACTCTTCCCAGAGAGGAGCTTCTTTACAAACATCAGTGACATTTTAAATACTGAATATAAGGGCTCTTAGGCTATAATGACATTATGCCACTATACTATAACATACCTTACAGATTCCTTTTTAGAGGTAAAAAAAAAAAAAAATCTTGATACAGCCTGTTTAGTTGTCTTGCTCTTATATATACTTAATGCAAAAATAAAAAGATAACTGATTATTTGAGATGGGGAAGGGGGGGAGCGACACAAGATAATTTATAGTGTTCCAAAAGTCTTAGTTCAGTGTTAATAGCTTGGACCTGCAGTAAGACTTTTGGGTCATCCTTTATCTAAGAATATGTAAAATTTTTGTTATCTTAAAGAAAACAATGTAAAAATGTGTTGCTTAGATAATTATTGTTCTAATGCAGACTAGCAAAAATATTAAATGTACATAATGGATCTATTTTATTATAGATGGAATGTTCTACTAATCCCAATTCCAACAACCCCTAATTTTCTATTTAGAGCTTTTCTTTTTCTGTTCTTTAAAATGTTGCTGTGCCAGAGGTATAATTTGAAATCAAGTTTAACAATCATGGTGGTCTAAGTTTAAACTGTTTTTCCCCCCAGTTTTGGCTAGTACCAAACCTGAAGACAATCTAAAATCAATACTAATTTTGTTTTTTTAGTGAATACTTGTACTTTTTTTCCTTTCAAATAAATTGCGGGGGAATATTGGCTATATTCAGGCCAATGAGGCACCACTTCCCAGAAGCCTAGGTTAATTTCTAAAATACCATATAAATTCAGTAGAATATATCTCTATGAAGTATACATGCAGAGAACAAAAATGTCTCTCAACTTTTCTTTTGAAAACATAACAGTAATTCAATAGAAATCAGTAATTTCTCACCTTAATAGCCTTGATGGCTGCTTTAGTAATCTGTGTCATTTTTGCCTTGGAAATAGGTGGCTTGTAGTCATTCAGGGAATATAGCTAAGGAAAAAGAAAATGTTTTTTAAAACAAAGTAAGACTAATCCTGCAAAAGTGATAGAATTTATGAAAATGCCAAACATCTTTTTACTAGCAATACCATTCTTAAATTAAAAAGCTTCTTTTATTAAGATAAATTTCTCAAGTCAAACATACAGGAGCCTTTTTATAAAGTATTAAACTGTCCAACACCTAAATCACACCTTTAAAAAATATTTGAGAGAAAATGTGCATGGATGAAGAATTCAACTTAGGTCTGATAATTCTGGGATATACCCTTTTTTAAATACTCAAAACTTAACTCACTGCTTTGCTCATGTGGAATAATAATGTAGAATAATTGCTTTGTGTTACTGAAAAATATAATCAAAAATTTTCTGCTGATGACCAAATAAATCATGACAAAATACTTGATCAAACCACAATCATAATCTAAATCCTTTAAAAATATACATTAATTAAAATTCATTTGTTGAGGAGCTACATGTTTTGAGTGTCATGATTTTTTTAATCTACCATTCACTAAGTCAACTTCTTGGCTATCCAACAGAGGGTCCAACGCAGCATAAAATTGTTTGGATTCTCAGCTCAGCTGTCTGCAGTAAGAGTTTCAGATCACACCATCCAATCCTAGTTCTAATCTTATGCTCAACCTATGATCAGGCCTCACTCGACAGGCTCAAGATCAAGGTTATTAATTTTTTCTATTCCTACCACCTAGATTTTTCTGTCTACCTAGATTTGTGATCTCTCTGTTGAGCCTAACTGTCTGGTTCTGTGTGTTTCCCCAGACTTCTAACTTGGTGTCTTGATTCCACCAGCTTAATATTAATTAATCATACCTGCCTACTTAGAACACTGCTACCCATTTGTTCATTCAGATTTACATGATCAATAGACTTAATCTGAAAACTGTTACATGAATTGTTCTCTAAGATTCTGACTTGATCTGAAGTAATATCACAGATTTAAAGTTTAAAGGAGGATAATCAAATCCACTTGTTTTACAAGGGAGAAAAATGAGTCCCAGAGAAATTCTGTGCCTTGTCTTAACTTTGCATAGGTAGTAAAGTAAAGTAGTAGAGCTGGCATTTGCTTAAACAATGTTCCGACTCCAATTTCAATGGAAAATCAAATAATCACCTGCTCCACTCAGATATCCCTGTCTGGATTCTGGTTTATTAATTTAGACTTCTGTTAAGTCACAAGGCTTTCCCTATATAAACTAACTGCCTGGTTGTGATTCCTAATTTATCAGTGTCTCCCTGACAGATTTCTAAACACTGCCTGCCTAACAAGGTTAAATGACAATAGCATATAGTGCAAAGAGCCAAAGGGCTATAATTTAGGATCCTTGTCACTTTTTGGACATATTATTACTTCAGTCATGTCATAATCTCTTTGTGCCTCAATAAAATAAAGGATAGAAGGGAGATTCCAAGATATTTTCTGTATCTTCTCAAATTCTATTCCTTTACCAGAACCCTCAACTGAGAAAAACCCTTAAAGTAGCATTCTTCATGGGCACATAGGTAACCTCCCTTATATACAAGTTTGAAGGGCACATTGAAACATTTTATTCTTATTTCACTTGAAAAAATAACTAGCAAATAAGTGCCCTTTATTACCCCCCCCAGAGTACACTAAAGTATCATAACTCCTGCATTAGAGCTTTTGTAGACACAAAGAGATATATAGTGACCTAAAAATACATAAATATTTTAATTCAACATATCCTTTTCATGTGCCAATGATTCCAAGTTACTTTTCTTTCTAATAAGGGAAATGATGAATCAAAAAGAACAGTTAAGATTCCTCTACACTTTGAATTTCGTTCCCTTTTTCTTTTAAATAGGTCCTACATGGAAATCTACAAACCTCACCAAAAATAAATACATGAAAATGAGAAATTCAAAAGCCAATAGTTTACATAAATATTAAAGCCACTGTCCAAAATGGCTATAAAAAAGATGACATAATTCCCACCTTCCTTCCTTTCTTCATCTGCATTAATGAAAATAGTGGCTCTATATTCATTAAAGTCTTAACATGCAGAAACCTAAATCAGGAGAAATTTGCTATCTGTTTAATGAATTCTCTTTCCATCTGTTTCCAAATAAATAGGAAAACCTAACCCTACTTTGAACTCCACTGAGCTGGAACCACTTTGCCACTTTCCGAAACACCTATTATTTTGCTCCTATATAAATTTGGAAGGTTTGAAAGAAAACATTACTGCATTTTGTACATTTCCAATGAACAATAAATACAGGACTCTAAATTTTACTTCAAATGGTTTGCAATTAGGATCTGTGGTCCACAAAAGAATACATAAAGAAATAAATATGAGAGGGAAAGAATTCAAAGATATCTTAATTTATACATTGTGCAAAAAAAGGCTTAATTTTTATCTTTACTCAAAATAGATTGACAAAATATAAATATCCTTCATATGAAAAAAATCAAACTTAAAAAATGCCTTTCTTTTTCTCAAGTGTACTTGTAATCAATATTAAGAATTGGAAGTATTTATTGGAAATGGCAGCTAGGTTGCACAGTAGATGAAGTACTGGGCCTGAAGTCTGAAAGACTCCTCTTCCCAGATTCAAATCTGATCTCATACACTTCTAGCTGTATGACCCTGGGCAAATCATTTAACCTTGCTTGTTCCAGCTTCCTAATCAATAAAATGAGTTGGAAAAGGAAAGAATAAAAACACCCCAGTATCTAAGCCAAAAAACCCCAATGAGGTCATAAAAAGTCAGTTATGATTGAATAATATCAGTTAACAATCTCATGTATAATTTAAGCAAGTTATTAGAGTGAATATTTTACCCCATAGCTTGAGAGACTTTGTCTTCTTTGGCAAATGGGGATATTCTTGGCATCCTCTAGTTAAGTCTCATTTCCCATACATTACTGTACACCTAATAAGGTATATAATACAAAACAAGTCATTTATGCTCTCTAGGCCTTAGGTTTTTCAAAATCTCAGTTTTTGGTTGTTTGTTATTTAAATTGTATCTGATTTTGTGTCCCCTTTTGGGGTTTTCTTGTCAAAAATACTGGAGATTTGCCATTCCTACTCCAGCTAATTTTACAAATGATGAAGCTGAGACAAACAAGGTTACTTGCTCAAGGTCACACAGCTAAGTGTCTGAGGCCAGATATTAACTCAGGAATGGAAGTCTTCCTGACTTTTAGGTCCAGCACTTGATCCAATGAGTCATCTAGATGCCTCAATCTCTTATTATTAAAATGTCCTCCAAAAATTAGATAAAAGGAATCACCTCATTTTTTATCTGTATCCTCAAGTGTCTAAAATATTAGGTATTTAATAAATGTATATCACAAAATCATGGTTTATTATGCGATGAATGAAGTAATCAGATTGCCAAATAGAATTTTTTTTTAAGGGTAGAGATCAGTCAACAATATGGAGAAAAAAAAAAGATTATCACTATTTTAAGGTTTTAAAAATATTAATCCAATCACTTTAAAGGAAACACAATATTCTAGATCTTGATTTGTACCAAAAATATCCATCTTATGACTTCAGACAAAAAATAAAAACCTTCAGAAGTCACTTTGAAGAATGAGAACTATGTTAATATAAGGATGAAGTCTTGAGGAATTGAAATTCAAAAACTCATGTGCCCATCCTTTCCATTATTCAAAAAATGCTTTAAAAAAAAGGCTCTTTTGAAAAATTCAAGTGTGGAGAGTTTGTAAATGTTATATATGGAATAGATCAAATATTATCTTTATTATTTTTAAAATAAGATTATCTACCTCACTTTATTATATAAAATATTAAACCTCTAGCAGGGATAAATATTTACAAAACCATCATTTCAATATTTACAAATAAGTGATAAATTCAATTTGTGCCTCTGAAGAAATATGAGAAAAAAGATTATAAGATTAAATTATATTCTCCATCTTGTGGATTATTAAAATGTCACCAAAACATTTTCAGGTAAAATCTAAGCTGGCAATGCAAACTACTTTGAGCCTCAGTTTGTTCATCTATAAAACAAAGATATAAATTTCAGTTGCAGAGGCAAACACAAACATGATATTCAAGGAAGAATAAGTGGATAAACTGGGTTAGAGCAGAGAGATTATGTGGGAAAATGTGGGAAAATCTACTAGAAAGGTAGATCAGGGCTAAATTGTAAAACCCTTAATGCTAAGGGAACAGTGTTCAGACATTGTCCAAGAAGCCAATGAAGACTTTTGAAATGTTAATCTGGCAGTCTGCTGCAGAGAATTATTTACAAAAACCTGCTTGTCCTGTCATTTTCACTGGCATTAATATCATGTGTATAAATCAATATCAAAAGAATTTTACAAAGATGAGTAAGTATGCATTTAAGTCAATAGTAAATTAGGTAAGGAGAGGACTACTAGCTGGGGCAAAAAAAAAAAAAAAAGAAATGTTTTATAGACTTGAAGTAAGTGAAAGAATCCACAAGGTAATGGTTAGGAGGTAGCTCAGTCTCAAAGGAAAACCAGAACAAATTCATGGAAAGGGGAGATAGAGTGCTAAGTCTGAGACACAGAGAGGATGTCATTTAGATGAATTTTGGAGAGTAGAAGGGAGAGTTATATCCAGTGAAACTGGAAAGAGACTGGGGCTAAGTGGTACAAGGCTTTAAGAGCTAAACATGGGGGCAACTAAGTGGTTCAATGGATTGAGAACCAGACCTCAAGACAGAAAGTCCTAGATTCAAATCTGACCTCAGATAGTCCCTAGCTGTGCAATTCTAGGCAAGTCACTTAACCCCATTGCCTAGCCCTTACCACTCTTCTGCCTTGGAACTAATATTTAGTATTGATATAAAGCTAAACATGGAAAGTTTTACTTTATCCTAGAGGCAACAGAATTCACTGAGTAGGGGAGTGACAGTATAGTATTAGACCTGAGCTTAAAGAAAATCACTTTGGTAATTAAAGGGAAGCTGTGTTATCCTGGGAAATAACTTAACCTCTTAATTAGGACTATAAATTGACTGAAGAACTGCTGAGTTCTCTTCAATAACGAAATTACAGGTTGGCCCAACTCTTGCCCCCATCGAAACCCACTACTCAAACTCCAGGTGATTCAAAAAAAATGGAAGAATAGAGAGACATTTGGTAAGCACAAGTAAGCTGTAGCATATTCCAAATAATAATTTATATGCTTACACAAGAGATATACAGGAAAAGTACAACCAGAAAAAGAAGGTTAAGCTAGTTACATATAACAGATTGACAGAATTCTACAATGTTGCTTAGTGAAATATAAAAAGGCCTTCATTAAGGGTCCTTCTCTGGAGTATGTGAACTTATTTTACAAGAAATCTTTTTGATTGGTTTTCTTTTAGTAATCTTATGTATTTTACTTTATGCATTTAAAAAGATTATTCTGAGTTTAATAGACTGTCAAGGGGTCCATGACATAAAAAAGGAAATGAACATCTAATTTAGAGTAAAACTTCTGACAATCAACAAACATGTATTAATCTTAATTAATATTAATATGTACATGCCAGGCCCTATGCTATGTTCAGAGGATACAAATTCAAAAATGAAAGAAAGTCACACAGTTCCAAACTCCAAAAACCTTATTAAAAAAAAAAATTTAATGAGAGTGTGGGGAGCAAGTTAAGAATCTGGCTCATGCAACTGGGTAGAAAATGAAGAGATGGCTGGTTTGGGCAGCCTCCTTAAGGAGGTTGGAAAGAGTTCTTTCCATTTAGTGGATAGGGCCTATATACAGGAAGTATTTGAAACAAAATGAATAAAATGTCCCAGAATAAGAAGACATGCATGAATTACTATCTGAAACAATGGTGGAATACCCAAATGATAAGATTAGGTAACCTTGAAGTACCAGAGAACACTGTAATACAACAGACTGAAAAAAGGGAGAAAAAATAAATAAATATTTATTGTAATAACCCAGGTCTAAGGTGGTAATGTCCTGAAGCAAGGTGGCACTAAGACTCCAAAGAAAGGAGAAATACAAAAGACATTACAAAGGAAAAATCAATAAAATCTGGCACCTGGCTCGATGTGGTATAGGGGAAAAAAGCATCTAGACATCCACACTCAAGACTGATATATAAGCATAAATGAATAGTACAGAACCATAAGAAATGACAAATAAAAACAATTCAAGGAAACATCTATAATTCTTGTAGTTGAAAAGGGTATCTCTCCTCTTCACTGCAAAGGTGGGGGATAATAGCTATGAAATACTGCATATACTGACTTCCTTCAAGTTCAAATCCTATTCTATGCAGGCTTTTTCCAAGTCTCTGATTTCACCTTTATCCCCCTCTATAGCTTTCTTTCTGAAACTACCTTCCACTTAACACTATGTATATGCTATATGTACAGAGCTGTTTGCATGTGTATAAACAGAATTAGCTCAAGCCCATTCATAGTTAAAACTCTAGCCATCAAAGATAATGTCATCCCCACCTCCCTTAGTGAGGAGGGGAGATGAGTTACCCACACGTGACAATAAGTAACAAATCCAGAACAAGGGACTGCCCTTTGGGCAGTCCAAATCAGTGTAGAGGCTGCCATCTGTCCACTTGAATTAGAGGTGGACCCACAGGAAGTGATGAAAGACACTATCTCTTCAAGTATGTCGGTTACTTCCTGTTGGGGTAGTTCCCTCTTTGAAATGGGTGCTGAAGGATTTCGGCTGTGACCTCAGGCTGCTTCCACTCTGAATGGTCACGTGGGAAAGTTAGGCTGACTTCTTTGGCCTACCTTGGTGTTTCCAGACTCTCTACCTTAAGTAGGCTTCTCACCTCCCTAATTGCTAAGGCCTTGCAGCTTGTAGCCTAGTTTAATTAGCTTTTCAATCCTCTCTCGGCCCTGTCTCAGGTAGGCCCTGGCTAGCTTCTCCTTTTCTCTATTTCCCTACCTTCTTCCTTCCTAATTGTAAATGAACTACCTTAAACCCAATCCTGACTTGGGTCTATTTTAATTATGGAATCAATCTGAATTATTGATTCCTGGCGGCCACACCTTAAATATATATCTATATAATATCTAAAATCTCCCTCTTGCACATGATATCTCTATTAGAAAGTGACCTCCTTGAGGTTGGGACTTTTTTTTTCTTTTTTTTTGTGTGTACCTAGAGCTTATTCCACTATATGGCACACGTTATTATTTTTGTTGTGTCATTTATTAGGGTCTGACACTTTGTGACACCATTTGGAGTTTTCTCAGCAAAGATATTGAAATAGCTTGCCATTTCCTTTTCCAGTGGATTAACCTAACAGAGGTTAATCAACTTGTCCAGGGTCACACAGCTCAGGCTTAATTTGGACTCCACTCTTCCTGACTTCGAACCTAGCACACTATCCACTGAGCCATCTAGTTGCCTCTATATAACACATAATATATGCCTGCTGTCAAATGATAGTCACATGGTTCATGAGTTTGTTGGTTTTGCTTAACTGCTTAAGTTCTTTTTTAAAGAAAAGCTCACTGGGTTAAGGTAGAGGACATAATTTATTCATAAGTAAATGTTACATGAAAACAAAAAGTGCACAGAGAAAGCATGAAAGGTAAGAGAGTACATCCTAACTGCCCTTGACGAATTCAAGCCAACCAAGTAAGAATTACATTATAGATTAACTATATTCATTCTAAAGTACTATTAAGAAATGGCAACTATAACTGCTGGCTGTTGACAGTCATCATTTTAAAATTCCAAAAACTAGAAGACTAGAATACAAATGTTTGAGCTTCAAAAAAGGGGAACCAATGGAGTCTGAAAACTACAGACCAGTGAGCTTAGATTCCAACAAAATTCTAGAACGTATTTATTGTTAAAAGCATACTTCTGTCAAAGGAAATAGTGAGCCAAACTAAGTTCATTTTCATTACTGAAAGGATTAGCATATTGATAGATCAGGGAAATACTAAAGCTATAACTGATTTAGCAAAACATTTACAAAAGTTTCTTATGTCTTTCTTATGAATAAGATATAGCAGAAATAAAGATAGGTGAATTTAAAACAGGTTGAATGGCCAAACACTAGAAAAAAATAAAGTCAACTTGGAAAGAAAGTTTCCAGGAGGGTCCCACAGATTTGTGCTATTTAACATTCTTATCAATGGCTTAGACAAGATAAAAGATAATGTAATCACAACATCTGTAGATGATACAAAGTTAACAGGGTCAGTTAACATTTTGGGTGATAAAGTCAGGATCTCAAAAGGCTATAATATTGAACTAAATCTCTTAAAATGAAACTGAATACAACTGCAGAAATCTACTGGCATGGATTCAAAATTTCAATTTCAGAAGATAAGGTGGGAAAATCTTAACTAGAGAGCAGTTTGCCTTCCCCTGACCCTACACACCCCTCCAGAGGTTCTAGTAGGCTACAAGTTCAATGAATTAAGAATGTGACCTGGCAACCAGAAAAGGTCACACTGTATTAGACATTTTTAAAAGTACAGCATCAAGGAATAGATATTCTCTCAGAGTAGAGGTCTGTTAGCAAAGATTAGAGGGCCATTTTATTTTGTCCTGATCAGATCATTATTTTCAGTTTGGGATGCTACATTTCTTGAGAATACAAAAGCAGATAGGGAGGGTAACTAGTTTAGCAAAAAAATCTTAAGAGCCTATCACATGGCAATAATTTAAACAAACCACATGTACTTGTTTAACCTGGAGAAGACTTGGAGGTAAAGGAAGAGAGTAACAGCTACATTAAAATATTTGAAAGGATATCATGTAGAAGAGAAAGCAAATTTCTTCCACTTGGTCCCAAAGAGAGAGAATTAAAAGAATTGGATATAATCTGCAGAGAGAGAAACTTAGAATGATTTTCCTTACAAAAAGATTTAATAATTAGAGAAATTCAAAAGAGGAATAAGTTGCTTCAGCAGTGGATTCTCTTACAATAGAGTTTCTTTAAGCAAAGCCATTTATCAAATGTTGCTACTTCCCAGTCATCTCTATACCATGCTGCCTGCACTCCAAATATCCTCCCTAACCTCATCACACAAAAGAAATGGACTCTGCCTTTGAGACTGGAATCTCTGATAGGTAAATTTTTACCTTTTCTTGAGTGTAATTAGGCCTCTACAACTTTCCAGACACATCATGCTCCTTACATTCCAACAGTTTTCTACCAAAATCTTGGACTTTGCTCTTGAAATTTCATACTAACAGAGGAACTTCTGTTTAATTTTAACTAAAAACAAGCTTCCTTCCCAGATCTCCTTTCTGTGTTGTTATTCCTCATTAAGATGTTTGGTCCTAAGTGGCAAAGATCATATTACTTGCTTGGTTTTGTGTATCCTCAGCCCTCAGACCAGTGCCTGAACATAGTAATCAGGTTCTGGTTTGTGGGAAAAAATAAAAAGGATAGGATAGACACTGAATCCAAGGTGATAGCAACACAACCAATTCAATACATAAAATAAATAGCTGAAGATGCAAGGCTAGAGTTCAGGAAGGAAAAATGGATTAAGATATCTCTTAATTTTGTGAGTCACCATAGAAATAACTCCAGCCATAAAAGTGAATGAGGTGTCTAAGGAAAAAAAAACAGTATGGTAAATTTTAAAAAGACAAAATTGCTAAGTTTTCACCTTTAGCCACATTTAAGAATGAAAAGAAATAAATAGTTAGGGACACAAAAAGCCCTCAAAGTTCCATAATACTTTATCTTCAATGAAGCCAAGGAAGTTTTATTAAAAACAAGTTTAAAGGGGACTCTGATAAAATTGCTAAATAGTTTTAGTAATAAAAAGGATCTTTATAAAATTTCTTTTTAAATTTTTTTTTTGATAATTCAGACTTTTCCAGGAAAAGGTGAGTACAAATTAATAGATTATACAATTCAAAATCCCTGACTAAGGCTATTTGAGAAAAGGACTCTGGGATTATTACCTGTTAAAAGATGTTGCTGTGAATCCTTAAATCCTCAAATATTTCTGAATCAGGAAAATCCTCATGTCAGCAATTAAGTAAATATAAACAACTAGTGGGCAACCAAAAATAATGACAACTGATATTAGCAAAATTTGAAGGAAAAAAACTAAGCATTTTTGTTTCATCAATCAAAAGTCTGCTTTAAAGAACATATTTAAATAGAGAGCCATCCTTGAAATCAGAAAGATCTAGGTTCAAGGTCCATCTCTGCCACTTTCTTTTGTGACCTGTTTGGCAAGTTAGTTAATCTTTTCAGCAATCCAGTTAACAGTCTAAAACTGTAGGTTGGCAAAGCAGTTGCCAGTCTATTTTGATGGAGAAAGTGTCTTTATTGGATATTTTCTATATCAATAAAATCAGATTCAGTTGTTTTTAAAAAGTATCTTTAAAGTCTGAATTTTAAACTTTAGTCTCCCTCAATAAGGCTGTGATACAAATGAACTTTAACAATGTCCTTTTAAGACAGATGCTCAGTTTTTCCAAAAAACTAAGAAATAAACTGCAAGAGATTAGTATGGCTTTGGAGAAAAGTTAAAAAAAAAGAAATAAAATAAACCTGGGGAAAAACACTATACTACATTAAAAACGTGAATAATTCCATAGCATAGCTAGAAGGTACTTTAGATGTCATTTAGACCATCTCAATAATTTTGTAGATGAGAACCTCAGGTGCCAAGAAGGATTTAGGGTCTTCATCAAGAACACCACAGTAGACTAAAGTAGTCAGAATTTGAACTGAAGTCTCTTGACTCCAAAACCAAAACTCTTTCAAGTGTACCATATTGCCTCTTCCAGTGATGAGTAGGAATTATGAGTAATAGCTCTAGTTTGTAACAGGGCAATAATTTTTTTTCAAAAATTCTATTAGGATCATAAATTTTGTTTTACTTCCACTTGGAATAGAAATTTCAAAAATCTTTATTAAAACCTTATACTATACAAAATAATACCATGAGAGAGGAGAGAGATAAACAAAGGAATCTACTCTAGTTGAGGAGACAGAAAACAATAGCAATCATTACTTACTTACATTACCTACTAAGTAGAAACGACTATAATATGTACTATGAAGAATGTAAGAGACATGAAGCTTCCACCAAAGAACAATACAACGCAACAGTATATGATACAAATAAGTATAATGTAAAGTAAAATATGAAAAAAATGAGGTAAAATATGCTATATTAGTTCAGAGGGATGAAAAAATTACTTCTGATTGACTAAATTAGGTTTTATACAGTAAATAACAGTCTGAACCCAGACTCAAAAAATAGATAGGATGGCAAGAATTAACATGAACAAAAATACAGAAGCAGGTGCCATAAGAAATAATGAACATTTTTGTGTATAATTCTAAACTGCTTTCCAGAACAGGTGTACCAATTTGTAGATCTACCATAAATGGTATATCAATATGCATCTTTTCCCACACCCCTTCCAACATCTATAATTTTCCTTTTTTGTCATCTTTGTACAGTATAGGGTATGAGGTGGAATCTTGGAATGGCTTTAATTTGCATTTCTCTAATTAGTAGTGATTTGGAACATTTCTTTTCATAAAGCAAAAAGATAAGTTTCTTCCCTTAAGAATTGTCTGTTCATATATATCACTAAACCATTTTTCAATTTGGGAAGGGTTCTTTTTCTTATAAATTTGAATCGGTTCTTTATATAGCTTGGAAATGAGAGTTCAGAGAAATTTATTGCAAAGATTTTTTTCCAGTTAATTGCCTCCTTTTAATCTTAGTTTATTAAGATTTGTTTTGGGCAAAAATAATTTAATCTTACATATTCAAAAGTATCCATTTTATCTCTTGTAGTATTATGCTTTATTTGGTTATGTATTTTTGTCGTATTTATAGACACAACCATTATAGAAAATGGTTTGAAATTATACACAAAAATTTACTAGGTAGTACATACCCCATTAATTCAACTATCTCCACTGGTAGGCCTACACCCAGAATAAAGAAAAAAGGTAAAGGTCCTTTATATGCAAGAATATCTATAGCAGCTTTTTGTGGTGACAAAAAAAAAAAACAAAAAAAAACAAAAATAAAAAACACCCTAAAAACTAAGAGGATGCCTAACAATTAAGAAAAAGCAATAACTTGTGGTTATTTGAATATTTGAATGTAATGTACTTTTGTGCTATAAGAAATGAGGAAATAAAGGATTTTTAAAGGCATAGGACTTATATGAACTGATGGAGCAAGAAGTAAGCAGAACCAGAACAATTTATACTATAGCATTTGTATTAGAAAAATGAAAAAATTTGAAGATTTTTATAAAAAGACAAAAAATAAAATGAGTAGAACTAGAAGAACAATTTATGCAACACTCTAAAAATAACCTGAATGCTAAAAACTACGATCAATACAATGATCATTCTTGATTTCAGAGGACCAGTGATAAAATATGCAAGAGAAGAAAGAAGGGTACAAAATTTTATATGTAATTATGTGTATATAATTATATATGTGAATATATATGTATATATGAATATACAGTCACATACATATATATCTCTGTGTGTATATTTATAGATGTGTGTGTCTACATCTATATAATAAAATTTTGCAACCTAATTCTTTCTTCTCTTGCATATTTTATCACTGGTCCTCTGCAATCAAGAATGGTCATTTTATTTTCCTTGATCTATTTTAAAAAAATACTTTATTGATGACTTTATATAACATATGCTTCAGTGGTTGTATACAAATTTTCTCTGTCTTTATTATACAGAGACTGAGAAAATTTGTATACAACCACTGAAGCCTATGCTCCAAGAAATGTTTCAGTGGCAGTAGAAGGGCAATAAGATAAAATTTCTAACTTTTTTTAAAGAGAGATAAGGATATGTTACAGAGGGGAAATGTTGCATGAACTCTTCACATGAAGTCACTATTATTAGTTTCACCTAATTATTTTACTCTGTTACAACAGACCTTTCACAAAGTATGAGTAATCTTTAACTGTTTGTAATGTAAAACAAAACTCATCAACAGTGTTTTTTAAAATAGAAATAATAAAGAATACAAAGAAATATGTAAAGATTTAGACAAATTTATGCAAAGTGAAGCAAGCAGATCCAGAAAAATAAAATGAATAATGATTACAACAAAATTGAATGTTGTCACATTATAATCACAAAGTTTCAGTCCAAAGGAATGATATAAAAAAAATAACATCATCCTCATCAAAGAGATGGAAAACTATGTGGAACACTGAATATAATATTGGACACAGTTGGTATATTGGGTGGAGAAGGAAGGAAAGTGAAGCACAGGATATGTTAGGAAATGAAGGTTATATAAAAAAGATATCAATAAAAAGTAAATCAAAATAATAAAAATTCATTGAGCATATTGATATTCTTTCACAAATCTGTATTTGGTGACATTTCTTTGTATTTTGTTGCTCTAGAGAAATCTTTTTGAAAGAGGCATGCAAAAAGTACATGACATGTATTATACATATACAAAAAGGTCAGAAAAGTCAGGGCTAAAAGAGAAAGCTATTTGGGGAACCGAAAATCACCTAGTTTAGCTTAGAGAAGTGGGTGTTTAAAGAGAAGACTAGTAAAAGAGAAGATTAGAAATATAACTTAAGGACAAATCTCAACGAGTAAAAGTCAGGTAAAAGCATTTAAAATCTACTAAGATGATGGGGAGTAGACATTTTTGAGTAGGAGGATATGATTCAAGCTGCGCTGCAGAAAGAATTGGAAAAAATGAGTAACATGGATTAGAGATCAGACTAGTCATGAGGCAAATACAAATCTATGTGAGAGATAACAAGGACCTAAAGTAGGGGAATGGCAAAAGGAATACTGAGGAGGGAACAGATAAGAAAGTATAATCAATAAGATGCAGCAATTATATATTGGGGGCAAAGGAAAAGAGTTAAAGAAGGTACAAAGCTTTTGAGCTATTGCTATTGACTTAAAAAAAAGAAAAGAGAAAAATAAGTTTTGAGAACAAAAGACAGTATAATATAGTAAAAAGAACACTGGATTTGAAGCTGTGAGATCTGATATTCCAAACTATTAAATTTGCTTTTGAGGTTTCCCCAAAAAATTTTTTGCCAAAAGAAGCAGACCAGGCCAGTCAGTAAATGCTGAAAGTAACAGGCCTTTATACCATGCAGTATATAGAGAGCATACCAAAAGTTTTAATAACCTATGTCCACCCTTCTCCCTACGCTCCTGCTTGCACTAACTTTGGGGACACCCTACTTGAGATTTACATCTTAATTTGAACCAACTAGGTAGACAAGGAGTAGAGTATACAGGAAAATGGGAAAAGAATAAATCTTAATCACAGATGAGGGACAAATACAGAATAAAATCTCCACCAGATGAAGAATGCACTCAACCAGTGGAAGTGTGAGGCCTCAGGTGAAATTATCTTCAGGCCATAGCAAAATGAATAAAGGAAATAATAACCATTTAACTGATGCCCAGTTTATGCTAGGCATTGGTCACTCCTTTTAAGATATTAGTACACATAAGTTATACTATAAAAGGGCAGTTTGGGAATTAGGATAATAAAATCAGGGATTTTAGAGAGAGGGGGGTCATCTGCAAGACAAATATGATTGATTTCCCTTGCCTAATGTCAGAGAGAAGAAGATTCCTGGTGATTAGTTAGGATACTTAACAGTTCTAGCTTGGAAAAGTTCAGATATTGGAGACGAACAAGACAAAATAAGGGATGAAGCATTTCTCAACATTTGACAAAGATGAGGCAGAAGTTATAATCTAAAGATTGGTTGTTTAGTTTTGAAAAGGAAAAGGGGGAAGGGTGAGTTAATCAACAAAGAGAGAAAGAGCCTCCTAAGAAAATTATGTCTATGAAATACCAGTTTTTCTTGGATTACCAAACATAAATTTTTAAATCTAGCTCTTCTAAAGGGATTTTTTATAAAGCACAAAAATCTGACCTGGTCAGATCTTTCTCTTGTCCAGATGCTCTCTACACCTGTAGCATCAAACACAAAATCCTACTTGGCATTAAAGTTCTTTACAACCTGACTTCTTACAACCTTTCTAGTATTTTTTCACTTTACTACTCACCATATCTCAACATTTGACTATACCAGCCTGACTTTCTTCACAACTCAATACAAATTCTGCCTCCCGGAGAAGACTATTCTCAATCCCTACAGTCCTACCTTTCCAGGACCTATCCTCTGAGAAGATCTTTCCATTAAAATGTGTACATTTTGTCTGTTTGCATGTTTTCTCCTTCATTAGTACAGTATTTAGCACACAGTAAACATTTAATAAATTTTTGTTTACTAACTACCTTGGACAAGGCACCTATCTGGACCTCAGTTTCCTTATCTATAAAATGAAGAGGGGTTAGATTAGGCATCCTTTTAAGTTCCCTTCTAACTCTGGAACCTATGAAAACCATTGTTTCCTAAGTTTGGTTTATGATACTAAGTTTTAAGAGCCACTGACACATTATGGTTCAGATTTCAGTCAAGCAGTTAAAAAGGTAGATCTGAAGCTTAGAATGAAGCCTAAGAATGCAGGGGAAAACATAGCTTTTTTGTGTCACAGACCTCAGTGGCAGTCTGGTAAAGCCTTTGGACCATTTCTCAGAATGGCTTTGTTTTTCAAAATGGATCAAGGGCAACTGGGTGGCTCAGGGGATTGAGAGCCAGGCCTAGAGACAGGAGGTCCTGGGTTCAAATCTGGCCTCAGACACTTCCTAGCTGTGAGACCCTGGGCAAGTCACTTAACCCCCACACCTCTGCCTTGGAGCCAATACACAGTATTAACTTCAAGACCGAAGGCAAGGGTTTTTTAAAAAATAAAATAAAATGAAATAAAATGCATAGAATAACACCCAGAGAAAAGAACTGTGGGAGTAGAAACACAAAAACAATTGCTTGATCACATGGGTCAATGGGGATATGATTGGTGATGTAGATTCTAAACAATCACTCTATTGCAAATATTAATAATATGGAAGTAGGTCTTAATCAATGATACATGTAAAACCCAGTTAAATTAGGGGTGGGAAGAAGGGGAGGGAAAGAACATGAATAATGGAATCATGGAAAAATATTCTAAATTAATTAAACTTAAAATGCATAGTATATATAGGATTATAAAAGGGAACCAAATACAGCATATTGAAACACAGTTATCAAAATATTTAAAAAAACTACTTGTGGACTCCAGATTATGAACTCCTAAAAGAGAAAGCTAATGCCTTGGGTTAATGAATTCAACCAGAGTGTAGAAAGAAATCAAGGGTGGAAACCTGGAAAACACTAGGGAAGAGGAACCAAAAGAAGACAAAGAATCAACAACAAAAAAATAAAGAAAAACAGGAAAGCACATCATTTATATGGTGTTTACATTGTACAAAGTACTTTATAAACTTCAATTCAGGGGGCAATTGGGTAGTTCAGTGGATTGAGAGCCAGGCCTAGAGACAGGAGGTCCTAGGTTTAAATCTGGCCTAATACTTCCCAGCTGTGTGACCCTGGGCAAGTCACTTAACCCCCATTGACTATCCTTTACCACTCTTTGGCCTTGGAACCAATACATAGAAGGTAAGGGTTTAAAATTTAAAAAAAAAACACACACACAAAAAAAAAACATCAATTCAGTCTGTCCTCATAATCCAGAGAAGTAGGTGCTATTATTATCCTTATTTTACAGCTGAGGAAACTGAGGCAAAGAGTCGTTAGTTAAATGACTTGCCCAAGGTCACACAGCTAATAAAATGTTTTGAGGTCAGATTTAAACTCAATTCATCCTGTCTCTAAGGTCCATTGCTCTATCCACTATACTACCTATCAGAGATCCAAGAAGATTCCATGTAAAAATCACATGAGGAAAAAATTTCAGAGAGGGTAATCATGAGATCACAGCCCAAAGGTCAGGAAAAATGAAGTTGGAGAAAAAGTCATTACACTTAGAGTTTGAAAAAACAAGAATATTAAGGATATAAAAAGGAGAGAGAATAAGCATATTACTGCTAAAGAAAAGAAAAATGAAAGAATGGAACTTCAAGAATAGTACTTGACAAAAAGTTTGCAAGCAAATGAAGAAGCCAGTGGAAAATGTGATACTGCTATCCAAGGAGGCTGAGGATGGCAGATCTCAGATTCAAGAGTTCAAAGCTGCTGTGGGGGAAGCCAAAGGTATCCAGACTAAGTTCAGGATCAATATTGAGAGTCCTCAGGAGTTGAGGGTCACCAAGCTGCTTAAGGAGGGGGCCAACCCAGGTTAGAAATGGTAGGTCAAACCTCCCCTATGCTGATCAACAACAGTATCAGGTCAGTGATAGCAAATGCACTTCTAGTCTGGCCAAGATGAGAGATTCAATCTTAAAAGGAAAAAAATGACATTAAAAGATTCATGAGAAAAAATAAGTAACAAAGCTATTACATAGAAGTAAAAGAGTATAGAATCTAGAATACAAACATTAGAGTTGGTTAGCTCTGAAAAGCTAACCAAGGTAAATGCTTTGATTAAATGTTATTGTATCACATTTGTAGGGGCAACTAGGTAGCACAGTGGATAGAGTGCTGGGCCTGGAATGGGTCAGAAAGATTCATGTTCCTGAGTCCAAATCTGGTCTCAGACATTTAACAGTTTTATGACCCTAAGGCAGTGGTTCCCAAACTTTTTTGGCCTACCGCCCCCTTTCCAGAAAAAATATTCTTAGCGCCCCCTGGAGATTATGAAACTATTTATTGAACTCAGAAGAGAATGTAATACAAAAAAAGGTGTGGCCATCACCACCCTCCTGGATCCTTGCAGCACCCACCAGGGTGCCCACTTTGGGAATCACTGCCCTAAGGCAAGTCATTAAACCCTATTTGCCTCAGTTTTCTTATCTGCAAAATGAGCTGGAGGAAGAAATGGCAAAACACTTTAGTGTCTTTGCCGATGAAACTCCAAATGAAGAGTCAGGCACGACCAGAAATGACTGAACAACAAATATAATATGTTCATAAACATTGTTAAAACAGTTAGCATTGTTCATCTACAGTGGTCACGTGTTGTGCCTTTCTAATATCACCTTATATTGCTATCAGCTATGACTTCTTATAACTCTCATGGTTTGCTTCAAGCATTTAACCCTAATCTTTAGCTGCCTTTAAGAAGAAATGAAGGTTACCAGGGTTAGTAAATCAGTAAATATAATTTTACACACATGGGTCCAAAATGCAGATTTGCTATTTATAACTTGCACAATCTTGAAAAGGATTATAATCTGTAGGCCTCAGTTTCCTAATTTGTCAAAAACAAGGATTAGACTACCCTCTCTTAACTTTCTTTTAACTGTGAATCTGTGACAATTCTCATTCTAATCTTTTTTGTTTTCCTCAATAGCAAACGTTTTATAAAAAGTGAGAACAAATTTACAGACCCAAATCACACTTTTCCTTCCCTTCCCCCCTTCTCTAATATGCAATAGCATTAATAATAAAATGGCCAAAATCAGAGATTATAAATTCTATGACAATCAAGAATCAATCATATAAAATGTACGAACCAGGGCATCTCTTAAATCTGGATCCTATTACAAAATGGGCTTTCATTAAAACAACTAGAATTTTAGCATTACAATTAATTAGTGGCTATAAATGGGGGGGGGGGGTACACAGTGTCTGGGCACACTTAATAAAGGGTAATTGAATTGAGATCATGTCTTGTAGCATCCTAGTAAAATACTAAGCAACATTTTAATCTGCTCAGCAAGAATTTTATATTTTATAACACAATATTTTGGAAATTTAGAAAATTTTAAATAGACTTTTAAGACTACTGAATTATGATTTTTAAATTTTAATTTGTAAATATATCCAGATAAGTAGGCCATATATACATATAGATGCATATATACTTGCTCACACATACACAACTATAATATTCGTATGTAAAATATAAATGACTATGACTGTTTTTACATTCATCAAATATAATAGATCATCTTATATATATTTCCTATATAGAAATTAAGAGAAAAACCTCACAGCTTGAACAGTCTTCACAGAGAACAGGAAAGATGAAGTGGCTAATGATAGCTTGAGGGAATAGTACGGAGGTGTTGGGGGTAAGGAAAAGAAAGTAGCTTCACTTCAGAAAAAGGTAAGTAACATTAGCTATTCTCTGTTGGTTTCCAGATTTACATACTGAAACTTAGGGTACAACAGAAATTACTGTTAGCTAAATAAGTGAGAGTGCTTTTTCAGGAACAATAATGAATCAAATAGTATTCACAAACTCTTTTTGGAGGGGAAATACCACTTCAATATTACTACCTGGACCTGCTCTAGATTTTACCATATCTTTTTTATGTAAAGGTATTCATATTTACAGTTACATATAGTTATCTAATCCAAATTTTAACCGTTACAAAGACTAATCTTATAATACAAGTATCTTTGCCCCAAATCTTAGTTGATGACACATTTAAGTACTACCCAACAAAATTTTTCAAATGCCTCCAAAACCTGCAAAGTCCTATGGACTTGTTACATAGATAGCTTATCTGTACTTATTCCAATAGCTTATTGCCCAAGAAAGCTTAATTTTCTAGACTAGTGAGTGCTTCTCAAACTTTTTGGACACAGAATCTCTTAAAAATTATTGAAAATCACCCCAGAGATATGGCTTATATTGATTATATCTATTAATATTTACCCTACTATGAAAATAGTTTTGACCTCATAGACCACTGGAAAGGGTCTCATCCCTGAACTAGACTTTGAAAACCAATATTCTAGACTAAGTAGATTTACCAATAATTTCTGTTTTCCATGGTTTTATCTTTCAACTGAGGAGACCTAAAAACTATCATCATGAAAGGCTAGTAAAGATAAAGTAGTAGTTTCTTATTTAAGAAAGATCAAAGCTATTAAGATTGAGTGGACAGGGGGCAGCTGGGTAGCTCAGTGGAGTGAGAGTCAGGCCTAGAGACAGGAGGTCCTAGGTTCAAACCCAGCCTCAGCCACTTCCCAGCTGTGTGACCCTGGGCAAGTCACTTGACCCCCATTGCCCACCCTTACCAATCTTCCACCTATGAGACAATACACTGAAGTACAAGGGTTTAAAAAAAAAAAACAACTTAAAAAAAAAAAGATTGAGTGGACAATTGGGGAGATTTTTTAAAGCATTCAAAAACAAAGGCATGCCTAATTAAAAGGCTATATTAAAAATAGAAACTTCTTAAAATGTTTTATAATACTTAACAAAAGCAATCACTGGTTCATTTTAATACACAAAGAAAAATTCTTAAAGTAATTCTCTAAAGCAAAAACTATCATCTTATGATACAGTAAAATCTTATTTATTCTGACTGACTACACAAATTGAAAATCTGTGATAATTAGGAAAGGATAACTAGTCTAACTGGCTTGATTAACTAATAAGCTTAGTGTTAACTATTAAAATTTTTTTGCTAAGAAAATCAATCCTGTAAACAATATAGAATGCTTACCCTATTTAAAGAAACAATTTTAAAAACCCCTTAGAAGCAACAATATTCATATTTTTAAAAATTTAACTACAACATAAAGAAGTCTTGAAGCTGGTACTTTGACATTCCGATTACAAATCATTCTCTTTTAGTCTTTAAAATAGTATCTTTCTGAATTAATATCGCTTAGTTTGAAACTGCATTTCTCTAAAAATATTTACAAATGTAGTTCATAAAACATATACGGAAAACTTCACTTAAATGTAAACATTTTGACATAAATCTGTCAAGTTTTACGATGGGTATCATATAACTATGAGGCGTAAGAAAGCAATTTACAGTAGTAAAATCCTAATTAACAGAAAATTAGAGAAAAATGTATTTCTGATGTGATAGGGAAAGCAAACCAATTTTTTCTTTTGTGGGGATAAAGCCTGGATCTGATACTTTCTAAGTACGGAGAACTCAGGATAAGGGAATTCTTTCTACTAATGGAGGTAGGCACTTTATCTACAACTTAAGTCTAAGAGAACTGCCTAGCACTGAGAGGTTAAATGGTATGCTCAGGGTCACAGAGCCATTAGATGTTAAGAGGCAGGATTGATACTAGGTCCTCTTAGCTCCTTACGTAGCTAGTTATCTTCTACACCAGTGATGGGCAAACTCTGGCCCATGGACCAGATGTGGCCCCCTGAAATGTTCTATAGGGCAGTGTGACATTATTCCTAATCTGACGAATACAATAAGTAGGATACAATACAATGAAACTTCAAAAGAGTTGCCTTAGAAACTGACAGATGAACTTTAAAAACTTTAAAAAGTTTGCCCATCATTGTTCTACATCATAATGCCTCAATTTTTTTCCATTTCGTATAGTCATAATTGTATCTATTTTGAGATTTTTCTTTACTCTTTAAGAAAACCCATTGGTCATAATCCATTTTATGATTTCAGTGAACTTTAGAAATGTAATATCATCTAAAGACAATTTTCTTCACCCTTTAGAAAAAATTTTCAACATTAAAAACTGTATTTCTCCTTCTGTAATAAACATTTTCAAAGTGTGAATTGCTGATAGCAGATATTAATTCCCAGGAAGATACATTTTTTAAGTGAATGGAAATAAAATGAATGCTTAATCCCTTCTCTTTACACTCAAAGTGACTGATAACTATTACCTCAAATCAATTGTCTTTAACTGCTTTTTTCTGTTATTCAGTTGTATCTTATTCTTCATGACTATGTAGACTATGGCACACCAGGCCCTTTTAACCTCCACTTTCTCTCACCTCTAACATCATCTTCTCCTTTTGCCTTCAAATTTTCCCAACAGTAGAGTCTTTTCCAATGTATCCTGTCTTTTCATATAATCAAAGTACATGAGCTTCAACTTCAGCATCTGTCCTTCCAATGAATAGACTGAGTAAATTTCTTTTAAGAATTGCACTATTTGGTACCACCTGACACCTAAGCAGATTGGCTAAAATGATAGCAGGAGAGAGTAATAAATGTTGGAGGGGATGTGGCAAAATTGGGATGTTAATGCATTGCTGGAGGAGTTGTGAATTGATCCAACCATTCTGGATGGCAATTTGGAACTATGCCCAAAGGGCTATAAAAGAACGCCTGCCCTTTGATCCAGCCATACCATTGCTGGGTTTGTACCCCAAAGAGATCATAGATAAAAAGACATGTACAAAACTATTTATAGCTGCGCTCTTTGTGGTGGCAAAAACCTGGAAAGCGAGGGTATGCCCTTCTATTGGGGAATGACCGAAAAAAATTGTAGTATATGCTGGTGATGGAATACTATTGTGCTCAAAGGAATAATAAACTGGAGGAATTCTATGTGAACTGGAATGACCTCCAGGAACTGATGCAGAGTGAAAGGAGCAGAGCCAGAAGAACATTGTACACAGAGACTGATACACTGTGGTAAAATAGAATGTAATGGACTTCTCAACTGGCAGCAATGCAATGACCCAGAACAATTCTGAGGAACTTATGGAAAAGAACACTACCCACATTCAGAAGAAGAACTGCAGAAGAGGAAATGCAGAAGAAAAACAACCGCTTGAACACATGGGTTGATGCAGACATGATTGGGGATGTAGACTCGAAACGACCACACCAATGCAACTATCAATAATATGGAAATAGGTCTTGATCAATGATACATGTTAAAACCAGTGGAAATACATGTCAGCTATGGGGGGAGGGTGGGTTTAGGGGGATTGGGGGGTGAAGGGGAAAGTAAGAACATGAATCACATAATCATGGAAAATTTTTCTAAAAAATAAAAATAAATTAAAAAAAAAAGAATTGCATGATTTGAGGGCAGTGAGGTGGCTTAGTGGGTTGAAAATCAGGCCCAGATACAGGTGGTCCTGGGTTCAAATCTTGTCTCAGACACTTCCCAGCTGTGTGACCTGGGCAAGTCATTTAACCCCCATTGCCTAGCCCTTAACCCTCTTCTGCCTTGGAACCAATACACAGTATTCATTCCAAGATGGAAAGTAAGAGTAAAAAAAAAAAAAAAAAAAAAAAAAGAATTGCATGATTTGATCTTCTTGCTGTCCAAGAGACTGTAAAATGTCTTCTCTGGTACCACAATTCAAAATCATCAATTCTGCAGTGCTCAGATTTCCTTATAATCCAATTCTAACAGCCAAACATTATTAATGTAAAACTATAGCTTTGACAATACAGACCTTTGTCTGTACAATCTCTGCTTTTTCATATGCTGTCCAGATTTGCCATAGTTTTCTGTACAAGAAGCAAGCATCTTTTAATTTCAGGGATGGAGTAACTGTCTGCAGGGATTGTTGAACCCAAGGATATAAAATCTGACACTGCTTTCATTTCTTCTCCCTCTATTTTGCCAGGAAGTGATGGAGCCAGTTGTCATGATCTTAGCTTTTCTAGCCTATGATAATACCTGACAATACTAAAGCTAACATTAGAGATTCAATCTCTATGAACAAGTTCATTTCTCTTCATTCATTAACTGCCTATTTAATTTTGGTCAGTCCAAGTCTGCAATATCTTTTCTCCCTCTTTATCTCAAAGCCTAAGATAATCCATTCACTACCAAACACCTGTAGCAAAAAGATCAGCAATCTCCCTACTACCAAAATCTGGGAATTCTGAAAGGAACTTTAAAAATAATCTAATTCAACAGATACCTGAAAAATAATTCTTCTAAAACATTTTCAACAAGTAGTCATTCACACTTTCCTTGAAGAACTCCAAGAAATAGAAATCAGTATCTCTCAGGACAGCTCATTTGACTCTGGGATAGCTCTAATGAATATAAATTAAACCAAAATTCATCTTTTTGCAACTTCTGCCCACTGTTCCTATTTCTCTACTCATGTGAGGCCTTTCAAATTTGAAGTGTCTCTGATATGCCCACTAAATCTCATCTCTGGGTTAAACATCCTCAGTTTCTTCACCATCATAGCTATCTTTCTCCAGACACTCTCCAACTAATTAAGATCCTTTTTAAAATGTAGCATGCAGAACCAAACACCATAGTACATATTGACACCAGAAAAACATGGGCTACTGAACACTAAATGTCAGCAAATCTCTGTTGCCAATCAAGTTCAAATTCCTTGTCTTGACATTTAAAATTATTAAGTATATATTTCTTAGGTACCATGCAAATGGTACTTTGCTACAACAGTCAAATAAATGTGAACAAATTATGTATAGGACAATTACATACAGGGGAAAACCAATAGAGGAAAGGTACTAGAATTAAGGGGGATCAGGAAAGACTTTGCCAGCAAAGGCCAGATTTTAGCTGGAACTTGAAGAATAGGCAAAGAAGAGGAAGGAGAGTATTCCAAGCACAGGGGAGAGCAAGTGAAACTATCCAGAGGAGAGAGGTAAAGTGTCTTGATGGAATAACAGCAAAGAGGTAAATCTTGCAAATAGAAGAATATATTAAGAGGAATGATGAGAATTTAAGGTGAGACTGAAGAGGGGAGGATTGGTGGCAGTTTATGAAGGTCTCTGAAATCCAAATAGAAGATCTTTATATTTGAACCTTGAAGTGATGGGGAGACATTGCAGTTTGGGGGGAGGGAGGTGCCTGGTCAAAAGCTTCACTTTAGGAAGATCATCTTGACAGCTGAGGCAAGGATGGTGTAAAGCAAAAATTACAATCACTTGGCTTCTAATCATTCTTGTTCATTAATCTGGTTAATCTCTTAGACTGTACCTGTTGATTTAATAGTACTAGTTCCAATTATTAGTTGATGAATAATTTAGTTTAAGAAACAATAATCCCCAATCATAAGAGAGAATAATTAGTAATCATAATTATGGTATGATAGTAGGAATAAGAATAAGATTAATTTTCTGGTGGGCAACTCCCTCAATCACTTTATCACACTCCCCTGACTCAGAGCATTTTGTCCTCAACATCCTAGTACATTTTCTCAATGTCCAGAAACATATCACAATGCAGAAGGGATGTGTCATAAGGTAGAAGAGGCACCCGGATTTCCTCTTTCTGTGGATTTAATGTGGTTCCATGACACCTTATGTGACCTTGCTAATACCTAAGGAGGAGGGGAGGAAGAGTTAAAGCATCTGCTCTACTCTCTGAAGGAAAGAAGTTGCAGTTTTTCCCCAATGCCACTTGGACTCTAAGCATATTATAAATATCTGTAAGCTGTAATGTTCAGGGTTTCAGACCATGATGAGTGTGTCCTTAGACCCTGACTCATGTAATGAGCACCTCTCACAATATGTCAGTTTACTCAGATTTGCTCCTAGTCTCTCACTTTTTACAATGAAACATAATAAGGGAAAACTTAAGGCAGGGAAACCAACCAGAAAGCTACTGGAAAAGTCCAGCCATGAAGGGATAAGAGACTGCAGAGGGTAGCAGCAGTGATATAGCAAAGAAGGGGACAAAAGAGAGGTGTTACAAAGGTGAAATTGGCAGGCCCTGGTAATAGATTGGATATTTAGGACAGAGAGTGAAGAACTGAGAATAACACCTAAGTTTCAAGCCTGAGAAACTGGGAGAATGGTGATAACCTCAAAAGTAAAAGAGAATGGGGAGAAAGGTTTGGGGATAAAACAATGTTTTGAATGTATAAAATTTAAGACATCCACAGAACATTCAGTTTGAGATGTCTAATAGGCAGCTGGGTATGTAAAACTAGAGATCAGCAAAGAGGTTAGAACTAGATAAGTGGGGTGTATGGAGTGTTCAAGGAGGACTAGTACTCCTAGTGTGAGGGTGTGCTAAGCCTGTCCACCTTTAATGTCCCATCTTTCACTCAACTCTCACCTGTAGCTCCAAGAAACTGCAGGATCTACAGTAGTCATGTCCTAGTAAAACCATCTAGACAGAAGTGCTAAATCAAGGGTAACCAACAGGCTTCTACCTCAAGCATGTGAAGACTTCCCCCAGTATAATGGGAAGATGAGAACAATTTGTTCCACTGGCCATGAAGGTGGCTGAAGTAGGTGCTATGGAGTGCTTAAGAGTTTGACCAGACATTTATGCTGCTGCATTCCAGGCCATCACCAATTGTTTTGGCATTTGTCCTGCCACTGGACTTCAATGATTCTGGAAGAGACTGAGGCCAAAAACTTTTTGTAACTCTGTCTCACTTAGATCCAACCTAAATGCAAGTTAAGTCAAGACCCCATGATGTTACTAATCCTCAGAAGGACAAACAACTGATAAGAATATTTGAGTAACAGAATCACAGATAATTTAATCCACGGGAGCTGACAAGATCATCAAGTAAAATAGTATATAGAGGAAAAAAAAGGGTCCAGGCTGAAGACCCATAGGACACTATTGGTTAGTGGGCATCCCCTAGAAGAAGACCCAGCAAAGAAAAGTGAAATAAAGCAGTTAAAAAAGTAGGAGGAAAAGCAGAAAGTGTAGTGTTATGAAAACCAGGAGAGAAGAAAGCATCAAGAGGATAGACCAGATCAAAGGCTGCAAAAAGGTCAAGAAAAATGAAAAGTGAGAAAAGACCACTAGTTTTGGCAATTAAGAGATTGCTAATAACTTTGCAGAAAGTAATTTAGGTTAAATTATAAACTTAGAAGCCAGATTAGAGTTAAGAAGATAGTGAGAAGACCCTCTAAAACCAGATACCAACCCATTTGCATCATATTCCTCCCAACAAAACATTCTCCATTCTAGCAAACTATACTACACTCAGTGCACTCCATCCTGTAGCACTCCAAAATTCTCTAGCCTTCATGCCCTGACTCACTGTTCCCTATGCCTAAAATATTCTCTATCCTTTTAATCCATTGATCCTTTAAAACTTACCACAAAAGTCAGATCTTTCACAAAGTATTTCCTGATTCCTGACCCTACCTCCACTCAACTTCACAGAGAATTAGAACTTATTCCTCAATAAAACTACAAAGCTCCATCAAGACAAAAATCAAGTCTTACCTAAACTTTGTATATCTATCAGCATTCAACAGTTACCTGCACATAGTAACCACTGAAAGATTATTCTTCCCATGGCAAGATAATGTGGAAAAATCACTGAAAAACAATCAGTATTAATGGAAACAATACTCAAAGCTCAAAAATTATTTTCTCTATTGTAATGGAAGGGACAACAAATTATAAACTGAATCTATTATAATAATCTCTACTAGGCATCGTATTTTTCATTAAAATCAAGTTTTGTTGGAGAATGTACCATGTTAAAAATAAAAACCTAAGTCTGTGGGGCCTAGAGATTCCATGAATAATAATAATAATAATAGCATTTATATAGCACTTTTAAGTTTTGCAATGCCCTTTACATATATTAATTCACTTGATGCTCAAAAGAATCTTATTAGGCAAATGCTATTGTTTTTATTCCATTTTAAAGATGAGGATACTGACACACAGGGAGGTTAAGGATTTGCCTAGGGTCACCCAGCTAGAAAGTGTCTGTGGCAGATCTTACTAACTCTTAATTCCACACTCTATCCACTGCTCCAGCAGTACAAAAAGTAAAGGGAAATTAAAGTGTAATTTCTTCCTACTAACATTGTTTCTCTCTATGGGCTTATTGTGTTATTAAAAAAAAAATGAGGGGAGGAGATAGAAAGCCTAGACCTAGGTTTTTGTCCTACCTCTATCATGAGATTCACTAATAGATTAAGTCACTCCATGCCTTAATGTTCTCATCTGTTCAGTCATTTTCAGTCTGTCTGACACTTCACTAACCCTATTTGGGGTTTTCTTGGCAAAGATACTGAATTGGCTTGATGAGGAAACTGAAGCAAACAAGGTTAAGTGACTTATATGGGGACACAAAGATGGTGCTACATCAAGATTTGAACTCAGGAAGATGTCTTATTGGCTGTAGGCCCAGCACTCTATCCACTGTAACATCTAGCTGCCCTGTTCTAATCTGCAAAGAAAGGTAATTGTGGGGATTACATAAAGTATGTTAAAAACCTTTTTTAAAAAGTGCAAAGCACCAAAAAAGAGTAAGGTGTCTTCTTTACATAGTGAATTAGACAAACATAAAAGATACTTGAAAAATGAGATACTTAAAAAAATAATAGTGACTGTGGAGGTATAGAAAATTATTTATAAACAAATTTTACATTTGTCAAATCAAGGATGGAAAAACTTATTGTCATTGTTATATTTATTATGACTTGTATAGTAGTCCTGATCAATGAAGCATCATTACTGATAATATAGACTGCTTATTATAGTCAATAATAACAGATTAAAATAAGATCACAATGAAATCAAAGGGATTGTTAATATTTTAGACATTCTTAGAGTTCATGTTGATATTTTGTTATATCAAACACCATTTCATTAAGGGAGCAACTGATTAAGAGTTAAACATATTTTGAAAGACTAAAATTATTCAATTAAATATTATATAATTACCATGAAGTCATAAATTCCCACAACTATACTATAAGCTCTATAGTGGTATATAGAGATAATCCTACATTCTCCCCAAAATTTCAGCCTTCAAGTTCAAACTGGAGATTGAAAATAGATTACTAAGCTTTTTAACAAATAGAATAAAAACTAATATTTTTAAGGCTTCTTTTTGCTCATTTCTGGACCTGTTTTCATCTTTATGGAGAAACTCTCAGTGTGGAAACTTCTTCACCCAAATCAGATGGGTGACACACAATAATTTTAAATACCTGAAGAACTGAGAAAAAAATTTGCCCATGGCCACATATCTAATGTCAAAAGACTTGAATCCAGGTTTTCCTGACTCCAACACCAACTTTCTATATCCATTATGCCATGTTGCCTCTTTTAAAGGTTAGTAAACTAAGTAAACTCCTTGATACACTTGGAGACACTAAAACAACCACACAAAAAATTAACATTTTGCTTCATTCCTCTAAGCTCCTAAATTTGAAGCCTATCTTAATAGCTGACTATAGAATTGTCCGTATTAATATCTATTACTTATATAAGGCTTTATGGTCTGCAAAGTGCTTATATATTATTTCATTTGATCCTAATTTCACATATCAATTATTCTCATCATTCATAAATGCAAACATATCCTAAAGCACTAGTTTTATATGAACATGGGGCTTCAGAAATAGCCAAATATAACCATCCCCTTATATACTAGGTGGCTATAAAATATAACTTTACATAACTCACTTTTTTTATTGATCTCTATCTTAAAGCAAAATAGTGTTCTACACTCATGTCTACCAAATCTAGTAATATCTACCCAGTCCCCCAAGGGAACATGCTAGGCAAACTAGAGGTAGTACACAGGACATTAATACAGGGAGTATCAGACAGACAGATTTATGCCAACACAGGAGAGTGGAAATAATGCCATCAGCACCAGACAATGAAAATCCCTTATCCAGTAGTAGAGTTCTTGTTTGATATTCACTATGGTTCTATAAAACCTGTAAATCCACCCTATCCTAAAAATAAGAGTAAAATGGAATCCAATCCCAAATAGTATTATGACTGACTTTTTCAATCAAAGGTCAAAATTAAGAATGAATAAAGCAAAAAATAAATTCAGGTATATGTAAATCTGAAAACTCAAAATTCAATAATTTCATGTTTTCAAGTAACATACCATATCCATTCCTTAAAGTTTATTATTTAATAATGTTGCCATGTGTAGCAAAAAAAAAAAAATCTATAATCATCCCCTGGCAAAATTTATAAAAAATAAGAATGATCAAAAAAATTAGGTCAAAACAGAAGTAACAAATGTAATCACAATAGTTTGCTATCAATGAAAATTTTAACTAAACTCCTTCCTATACAAAAATGGTTGTTTATTGCTATTGGTCTCATCAGCATGCCTCATCATAGTACTTCCAGTACAATCTGCTTTTCTGTTATTAAAATAAAAATCAATACTTTAAACTACTTTTTAAAGAAAATAGGAAAGGGACAATTTTAGGTTTAATAATCATTTCCCCAATTCCTTCATTGGATTTTAAAACAATTTTATCAATATTGGATAAGTGTAATACTGAAAAGAAATTCAGTAAGAACTTTATGACATCTCTGCAGATTTTCAGAAAAGGTAAGATATATATTAATATTGAATACTAAACAACTAAATGAATAATAAAGCTGTTATGGAACAGAATGTAAGCAGATAGAACAAGTATTTACAAGTATTCACATATCACTATTAAGTAGTAATACTCTTCCTGTACATAGCCCATTTAAAAAAAAGAAATCACACAACAAATTTCCTGAATATCCTCCCCTCAACCTGTCATTATATTCAAGTGATAAAAGTTATTGCCTTCCATTTCCCAAATATGGCCCATATAAGTAAAGTACCATCTTACTACTAGTTCTAAACCCAACATTTTCCATATGGTCTGCCTTATGTGGGTTGCATTGGTCTTACTATGCTTCTCGTGTCCATGCTGCTGGAAAAAGCAGTCTGTACAAGCAGGAGTAGAGGCACAATCCTGAGAGAGAGGAGCAGAGAGAGATGTTGAGAAAATAAACCTACAAAATGACCTCACCTAGGAGTTCAGGGGCTCAGTCAAAGTTCAAGGCCATAGCCAAATGAGCTAGAAATGAACCCGATGGCAGTAAAACTAACTCTACAAAGAGAAATCTAAAATTGTCAAAAGCAACATCACCACTCATTCTCAACCAATATAGATGTCCTCCCCTTAACCCACCAAAAAGAAACCAAAACTGACCAATCTGGAACAATTAATGAATGATAGTTAATCAAATATTCTGGGAAGCGATTTCAATATACCATATTTGGATTGCCAGTTTTCAGAACTTTTAGAACACAATAAAAAACACTTAACATGAATTACACTGAACACAATTTAATTTTTCTTTCATTATTAAGGAGACATTTAAGGATCTTACAATACTTGAGGGTCTTTACCTAACATCAATTATTTTATTGTAAATGTAAATATAGTGGCAGTATTGATAAACTTTCTGGTTGATAGAACATTATTACAAGTTTTTACTCTATGTAAATTTTATACTGTGAGAAAAAAAAATCAAGGAAAAAGTTCTGACCAACAAAAAAAAATAATGTATTAAAATCTGGACTACAAGAAAATTCTATTTTGTGGAACCATCAATGAAATGGAATCTATTTATATTCTAATTTAAGAAAAGGAGAATTAACATCTAGTCTCAGGAATTCTTTTAATTTCTACTTCCAAAATCTCATATCTATGTTCCCTTGCAGCTAAGTTCATTGTCAATGCCTATTTTTTTTCCTATCACCTTCATATACAAATACTGTGCAATAAAAATGGGTGTTCAGAATGATTAAGGTGATAATGGAATTCTAGAATTCTCAGTCAACAAAGAAAAAATAAAATATACGGTATTTCAAAAATCAAGTAATTTTATGATTAGAAAACATCTAATTCAATTCTTCATTTTGCAGATGAGGAAGCTGAGGCTCAGAGATATGCTATGACAAGTTAGAGAGCTGGGATTGGACTATGGTTTCCCAATCCCAAATCCAATTCTTCATGGACTACTCTACAATATATGACATTTTTTTAAAAGTTTGTTTAACCTTCAGCAAACTATAAAATCCATACATTGGAATCATTCCTTTCCCATATCATTTTTTAAAAAATAAAAAATCCTTACCTTCTGTCTTGGAATACTATGTATTGGCTCCAAGACAGAAGTGCAATAAGGGCTAGGCAATGGGAGTCAAATGACTTGCCCAGGGTCACACAGCTAGGAAGTGTCCGAGGCCAGATTTGAACCCAGGACCTCCCATCTCTGAGCCTGGCGCTCAATCCACTGAGCCACCCAGCTGTCCCCACCCATATAATTTTAAATAAACAAGAAAAAAGGTGATGTTGTATATTCATAAAATTGAGAAAAAAATGAAAAGTAATGTCAAAAGTTTAGTATCTCTCCAAATTTTCTTTACATATGTCATTTTAATGCATAAACTGTACATATATTCTTCATGTTCCCTTCCAGGTAAGTTCGTTGTCATTGCCTATTTTTTTCTATAAATTCATTTCTGTTATCCCTCCCAGAGTCAGATGTAGGTGCTACTGGGCCCTGGAAAAATATCCAAATTAAAGTCACAATGCAGATTCTGTTTATAGAACTGGAGATAGGTTATGCTTTGGGAATAGCTGTGAAGATACAGACAGCAGAATAGTGGGAAGTGCAATGGAAATATCAGATGGTATGCTAGTACTGGAGTTCTTAGCCCTAGAAGTAACTATGACAGTAAGTTGTCTTGCTAACAAAAAGGTCCTAAAAGAAAGAATTCTGAGAGCTTGGGGGGATCCAAAGAGCCTAAAGATCATTAGATCTTGTCTTTTTTATTAAAATTAATGCAAATATAAAATCAACCTCCAATTTCTTTTAAAATACTTCATATCTTATGGAAATCTGGACATCTTACATCACAATTAAAACTGTACTATTCAGTATACTCAAACCAATGAGAGAAATGAAGAACAAATAAAAACAGAACAAAATACAACTAGATGAAATTGAGCGTGTGCTACCTTGAAAATCTGCCTGGAAGAAAAACTCAATAACTAGCTCAAAGTTCTAAAATTCTAGGAAGCCATATCACTGACTAAGCCTACCCAATTCATTCAATTAGTAGTTTCATTTTGTATTTGTTTTTCATGTATAATATTTTAAACAGCCAAAGTTGTTGCACATGTACAAGTGTTCTCCCACAAGTCAAAGAAATAAAAAGCAAGGATCATGTTTTTTAAAAACCTTCCTACCACAATAATTTGCACCCAGTTTATGCTACCATTTGTATACATAATATATACATATACACAGAAGTGCACACATGTATACACATGGCATGTCTATATGTATATATACACATTCTCATATATACACACATACGTGTTATATAACCTGTTATATCATCAGCAATCAAGGAGGGTCTTCAGAAACCATAAATTTTAGTGGTCCTATATATGATAGATCTTTTAACAAAAGCCAGGCCCCAAATGATTTCATCATCCCACTGCCAACAACAATAAACACAAATACACAAACACACACACACACACACTCTCTCTCTCTCTCCTTTATAGTTTAGGAGGTAATAGTTGGAAACTTTAATTTAGCTCAAACTTATCTTAATAGACAATTATCAATCAAATGTTAGGTCTCAATCTCATTTAGATTTGAAGGAAACAAGTTTATCAAGTGGCTAAAAATAAGAATGAATATCCTATCTGCAGTTTCATATCAGCAGTTTACTCTCCTTATTCCAAAAGAAAAGGGTGTTGGTAGTCCTTCCGCCACTGAAACAGTTAGGAAGCAGTGCAGCTATTTTCTATTTTTAACTTCTATTTTATTTCATCTACAGGATTAATGTTCAAAATAATTATGCCAGCCTAAAAGTAGAGAAAAAAAATCTGACCTGTAAGTTTCCATACGTTACTCAACTATGTTTCTTTCGCTAAAACTAAAGCCATAAAATTGAATAGAGAAAAAAAAAAGTCTTAAGGTCTCAGTTCAAAGATGAATTATTCATTTAAGGAAAACTCAACAAATAGAAGTCTTCCAAAGTGACATTTTTAATTTCTAATTTTTTAAATGGAGATAAAAGAAACATTAATTACTGAGTAATTATCATTATCTGACATATTCTTTAAAAAATAATTCACTGAACGAACATGAATTTTATTTTAAAGTGAAATGTATCATATGTCAAGAAAAGTTCAAAGAAACTGCCTTTAAATACAAAGCTTAAAAGCAGTATCTATGCTTTCTATAAAAGGAGGAATATTTCTCAGATTTATAACACTTCTTCAACTCTGGAGTCCAGTCAATTTTTACTCTTAATTTTAAAATTCATCCAGATTCAATTTTATCACATTTTCAAATGGAAAACAAGAATTAAGATATTTTGTTACAAAATAACTACATATGGTCTGTGTGATGGATGCTTTGAGTTCTGGAAAGAAAAGTGCTAGAGATCAAATGTCTCGTTATTTTAAAGTTATACCTAAAACTTATGACATATCTATTTAACTGTGTCCTTTAATAATGTTTTAAAGGTCTCTACTTCTGACTTATCCTCATAAGGAAAATAAACCATTTGGTTAAGTTTATTATGCAAAAGAACATACAACTTGAATGAGTACAACTATCACTTAAATGTTTTGAGGAGTATAAATTGGCAATCCCCACACACCTAATAGTGCTATCTAGTTCCAAAGATCGTTCTCAAAATTGTTTTTATCAAACATGGGTGAAAATTAGTGAAAGAGTTTCATAGTTTTTTATCCATTCCTGAATAAAATAGTAATATTTCATATTCTAATCACTAATAAAAACTATTTCAAACTTATTATTTTTTCCTGTAAGGTATAGTAAGATATCAATACCCATATATAGTATTTGTACTTTTCAATCTATGCTTTCAGGGCTTTTTATAACACTACCCAGTGTCAACTATAACCTTCTAAACACAGGTGTTGACACAAGATAGCCATGAATTAAGGAGAAAATTCAAAAAAAAATCTTCTCTTTAATGGCTTTTTTCAATTCCTCTGTCAGTGAATATAAATTCTGTTAAATTGTCAATTCTGGATTCAGTGACTTGTACATATTAAGTACTTAATAAATACTTGTTCACTTCAAAAAAATTGAGAAGTTTTTTTCCCCATAATTCCATTACATTCTGTTGTACCATGTAAAGATTGTTCCTATGAAAGTTGTCCAACTTCATATTTGGCCTATTTTCCTAATGGTCAAAAAGCACATTTTCCCAGGACCAACTGGAAAAAAATTTTTTTAAGTGGAAACAATGAAATTAAAGCTGTTAAAAGATTTTAAAGTTCCTTCTTACCTAGAAAATTACAGTTAACATGAGAAGATATTTTGACATGAAGTTACTATTAATATTATAGGATATGTTTGCTTTACTTTAGTAAAATAAGTGCTAAAATTACATGTAGTGATAGGCATTAAATCAATAGAAAAATAAATGCCAAACTAGGCAACTAAAAGTGGACAAGGTGCAATTTTCTTTAAATACAGATTTCCTGATAAAGCACTTGGTTTTCATGTGCATATATGTAAGCAAAAGAATCCTGTTATATAGATTATTTATTTTAACTGATACATTTCCTAGTATCCTTGAAAAAATGCTTGTTTTTAATTTTTTTAAGTTTAGTTATAACAGAAAAATAATGCTTCTTCAGTAATCTAACAAAGTCTTTCTTCAGATTAGTAGAGTCAGTGAAATAGTTAATGAAAATAAGACAATCCAAGTGGGCCTGCTCAGTTAACAGTCACACAATCTTTAGGTATCATTATATCTGAGATACCCCCTTGTGAGATGCCTCTGCTTTCCACCTCAGCTAAGAGACAGGCCTCTGTCACCATTTCCGTATTATTTCGTGGTGTGTTGGGGGTGGGGGGGTTGAAAGATAGAAAGAATTGCAGAATAGCCTCTCCTTCCTATCCTCCATCTACTTTGCATGTTTCTCTGGGTGGTTACCTAGTCAACAGCATCCCAGTAATAAACACACGTGTAATGGGACCACAACCGATCACCACCCCCTTAATAAGATTCTCTAGCCTCTTAAAGTAACCTCCCTCGAAAGTCATTTATCTATTTCGAGCTACCAAGGCCCCTGGAGCCCTGAGCCTAGTCCTAGGGAAGTCAAGTGGGGGGTAACATCTAGTGGGGAGTCGAAGGGATGGTGGAGAATTAACTACTAGAAATGAACCCCGTCAGTTTTGGGGGAGCGCCAGGTGCTTTGGTCTCCCCTCCAAACCCAAGGACATTTAAGTGGACGCGCCAAAGCCTTCATCCCGCCCGCCCCCCAACCCCCCATCCACATCCCCGGCCCTGGGCCCCGGCGTCCCTCCTCCCACCGAGGGCCGAGGGGGAGGGGCGGCCCAGGCTCCCCCAACTCCCCGCACTTCCACCCGCCTGGGTCCCACCCGCTGCCCTTTCCCGCGGGAGTGAGGGGAAAAAGAGGCTGGGGGGCTGGCCTGCCATACGTACTTCGCTGTTGAAGGTTTTCACGGCCTCCATGTTGTCGGTGCGAAGGCCCCAGCGCCCGGTGGCGGAAGAGGAGGCGGCGGCGGCGGCCTAGAGAAGGGGGGACGGGACCAGGGGCCGCCCAGGGGAACCCGGGAGTGGTCGAAGGCGCTTGTGGGCCGGGGTAGGAATCAAAGTGAGAAGGAAGGGGGGTGGGGGCGGGTTCCTCAGGGACGGCGAGGCCTCGGCATGGCTGCTGGGGCGAGCTGAGCTCCGGGCTGGGGAACAGAAGCGCAGCCGGGGCGGGCGGGGGAGGGGCCGAGCCGCCGCGGCTCCTGCTCTTCTCCGCCCCGCGCTCGGCCTCTCTTCTCCACCCTCTGCTCCCTCCTTCTTCTCCTCACACTCCACCCTCTTCCTCCTCCTCCGACCGGTTCCCGCTTCTCCTCCCCACCGCTCGGGACACAGGAACCAGCTAAGGGCGGTGGCGGCTGTAGAGGAGGAGGAAGAGGCAGAGGCGGCGGTGGCAGCGGCGGCGGCGGCAGCTGCGGCAGCCAATATGGCGGACGCGATCGCAGCGCAGGTCGAAGAGCGGCAGCGGCGGCGGTGAGCGCGCCCCCTGGCGGCTGGAGAGCCGCCGCCACGGAAAGGCTAGGAAGGTAGATGGGAGAAGTGGGGGCTGGGGAAGGGAATCATAGATGTCTGCGCGGGCCCGGCCAGAGAGTCCCGCGCTGACTGTCAGAAGGTAGCCTCCGCTCCTTTTTGAGCCTGAGAGCCTTGCAGTGGTGAGCCCTGCAGGGCAAAGGGTAGTACTGCAAGCGTTCCCGCTCTGCACAGATAAGGAGAGCTTCTCTTGATACCCTTACAAGTGTCCCTGCAGTGGGATGGAATTGAGCAGTTTATAGTTTGTTCTTAAAATGCTAAGCAGTTTTCTGGGCATCAAGCTTGTGAAATACCAGCCTAGTAAAGGATGTGTTACTTCCACACTGCCTCGAGTTTGTTTGTTGGTCTTTGTCAAATTGATTTCCTCCATAGCTGATTGTTGGGAGGAAGGGTTGGAGGGGAAGAGGGGGGCAGGAAAAATTGGGGTAATGAGGTATTGATATGTTAATATTTTAACAAGGTGGGGACCCCCTGTGGCTCGGCTCCTTTGTGAGACTTGAACACCAGTTTCTGAAGAATTATTTAAGTATTTACAAACCTGAGGATAGTGACTGGGATCTGTAATTTCATTGATATAGTAAACTTCCAGATGAGAAAGAAACTCCTGGACAGATTACTAATTTCTCAGCATCTTAGTCTTGGAGAGTATCCTAGAAGAAGTCTAAGGATTCCTTTCCCCGCTTAAAAATTTATTGAAGAGAAGGTGACTCATTGGATTGAGAGCCAGGCACAGAGACTAGAGGTCTTGGGTTCAAATATGACCTCAGACACTTCCTAGCTGTGTGACCCTGACCAAGTCACTTACCCACCAGTGCCTAACTCTTCTTTACTGCTGTGGAACCAACACACAGCATTGAATCCAAAACATGTAAGGTAAGGGTTTTTTAAATTTTATTGAAGAACCCAAAGAGCTTTTGTTTATGTGAGATATATATAACAAAAATTCTTAATTAAAAAATACCTATTTAATTTTTAAGTAACAATAAATCCATTTGTGTTAACATATCTATATTTTTATGAAAAATAACTATTTTCCAAAAATTTAGTGAAGAGTGGCATTGTTTTAAAACCCACAAGGCAGTGAGTATCCCAGGCCTAGAGTCAGGAAAACTGGTTAAAATCCCACTTTTTTTTAATAAATTATGAACCTACAACAAAAAAGGAACATCAAAGACATTTTGTTGAAAGCTATCCAACATCTCCAAATAATCGAATAAGGATGGCTTAGTTGATAAGAAAGTAACAGGACACAGAAGACTATCTTTCTGTTAGCTGATGCTGCTGTTATGTCTCTGGCAGTGAGCTTAGGATTTTATTTTTATATTGTATACCAAACCCAATTCACACACATACAAAGGAACTTTGCAGTTGCACAGAAATTACAAATTATGACATATCAAAGCACAAAAAATCTCGTTGGCTTCAAAATAGAACAAGGCCAAGGCAGAATTTTGGCTGGCCCATTATCAGTAAACTAAGTCTGGGATACTTTTCTCAGGGATGAATAATCCCCACTGGAGGAGGTTTTGTCTAGATTTGATCTTGACTGTCTAAAACCAAGCAATTGTATTTCTGACCAAAGGAAAAAATATTAACCTCTTGACTGATGGTTTGCTAAGAACTTAAAGTTTGTCAATAAGGCTATAATGTTTTTCAATAAGAGAAGGTATGGATCATAAAAGGGGTCAAAAGAGGAGTCTCAGATTTTTATCTATTTGAGACTCTGTTTCTCTTATTGGCCTCCCACAACATTTAAACCAAGATCTTTGTTTTATAGATGAGTAAACTGAGGGCCAAGGAAGATAAATAACTTATTTGCCCAAGGTCACAGAAATATTCAGCTTTAGGAGATAAGATTTTAACATAGGAACTTCCAGGCTAAGATGGCCACAGAGTAGAAGCAAGGGTCTTCTTTTCCTCACCACCAACCAATATAAAGCATCTCAAAAGGACAAAAATTAAAATCAGATGAGTGAAGGGGTCTACGGTAGGGCACAGCCTTGAAGTTAGGCAGGGTTTGGGCATTTCTATACTATAAGGGAGTAAAATTGCTCCTACCAAACTGTGAGCTGATCACCCCTCCCCCATTCCACCTATATCTCCAGAGTCAGAGCAAGCACTCGGCAATCTCTAAGCTCTCAGGGAGCTGGCTGAGGACACCACAGTCTTAACACTGAGGGCAGCAAGACTTGGGACCCCTGGAGGCTGAGGAATGTGGAGCTTCAGCACAGAGATAGGCTAGAGAGAGGCTTCCCACAGCAGAAGTAGCAGAGATTGAAAAATAACCTCAGGGCAAAAACCTCTCTGTAGCTCAATACAAGAGAGCTGCCTACCCTCCTCACTCAGACTTCTGGCTGGGAAGGGAATAAAAAAACTAACACAGCAATTGCCAGCAACACTCAAGAACTATAATCTACAACTACCAAAAAAAATAAGAAAAAGCTTCTCACCCTGGATAACTTCTGTGGAGAAAAACAGCAGGCTACAGAGGAGACAGCAGAAAGTGACAAACAAGAAAACACATCCAAACATTCCCCCCCCCCAAATTTGAGTTCAAGAACCAAGTAAGAAAGATAGAAGAAACTTGTTAAGAAAAGTGGGAAATAGTTCAAAAAGAAAATAACAGTTTAAAAGACAAAATCTCCTACTTGGAAAAAGAAGCCCAGAAATCACATGCAATGATAAGCAAATTGGAGACCAGAATTGATCTGCTGGAAGCCATGAAAAGCAGGTTAGACCAAACCAAAAAGGAAAATAAAAATATCATAGCTGAAAACCAGTCTTCAAAGACTACAATTAGGCAACTAGAAGCTAATGATCTCACAAAACCGCAAGGATTAATAAAGCAAAGTAAAAGGAATGACAAAATAGAAGATAGCATGAAATAATTCATTGAGAAGACAATGGACAATGGAAAACAGGTTCAGGAGAGACCATTTGAAAATCCTAGGTCTATCTGAAAACCTAGAGAAAAAAAAACAGAAATCGTGCCACAATATTACAAGAAATTATCCAAGAAAACTGCTCTAATATTCTTGAACAAGAAGGCAAAGTAGGCAATGAAAGAGTTCATAGATCACCCTCTACATTATATCCTCAAAAGACAACCCCCAGGAATTAAATTGCCAAATTCAAGAGCTTCCAAGCTAAGGAGAAAATATTGCAAGAAGCCAGAGAGGGATAATTCAGATATCAAAGAGCACCGATCTGGATTACATAGGATCTGGAAGCCTCCACACTAAAGGACTGCAAGGCTTGAAATATGATATTCAGAAAGGCAAGAGAATTGGGTCTACAACCAAGGATCATCTACCCATCAAAACTGACTATATACTTCCAGGGGAACGTATGGACATTTAACAGAATAGAAGATTTCCAAGTACTTATAAAGAAAAGACCAGAACTAAATGGAAAATTTGATGTTGAAGTACAAAATTCAAGAAAAACATGAAAAGGTAATCAAGAAAGAGGGGAAGAAAAAATATTTTTAAGGAATTCACTAAGGTCAGATTGTTATAGTCTTATATAGAAAAATGAAATTTGTCACTCTCAAAAACTGTATTCACTATCATAGTAGTTTGAAGAACTATTCATAGGTAGAGGTTGGGGTACTAAGTGGTTTAAGATGATATGTAAAAAAAGGAGGGGGAATAGAAGACGGCACCAAGAAAAATGTGAAGGAAGAAGAAAAATAGGATAAATTATACCACATAAAGAGGCACATAGGAGAGGAAGAATACTATTATAAGGAGAGGAACAAATTGCTAATAGGTAATACTTAAACCTTACTCTCAGTGAAATCAATTGAGAGGGAACAGCATCTAGATCCAGTGGGGTATTGAATTCTATCTTACCCTACAATGAAGTTGAGAGGGAAAAACCAAGGGGTGGAGCAGGGCTGGGAGTACCTAAAGGTAAGGAAGGAGAGGGGGAAAGGGAATTTAATAGACCCTAAAGAAAAATAAGAGGTAAATAAGAAGGGAGGAAGTGGGAAGGGAAGAAAAATAAGGTTGGGAATTAGGGGGAACTAATTAAAAGCAAAATACTGGTACAAAAGGAAATAGTGAAAGAAGAAAGGGCAGGACTAGGAGAGGAAATCAAAATGATGGGGAATACACAGGTGCTAATCAAAAATCTGAATGTGAATGGGATGAACTCACCCATAAAATGGAAGCAAATAGCAGAGTGGATTAGAAACCAAAATCCTACCATATATTGTCTACAGAAACACACAAGGCAGGTAGACACACACAGGGTAAAGGTAAGAGGATGGAGCAAAATCTATTGGGCATCAACTGAGTAAAAGAAGGCAGGAGTCGAAATCATGATATCTGACAAAGCCAAAGTAAAAATAGATCTGATTAAAAGAGATAGGGAAGGTAATTACATCTTGATAAAAGGCAGTATAGACAATGAAGAAATATCAGTACTCAACATGTATGCACCAAATGGTATAGCATTAAGATTTTTAAAGGAGTAACTATTGAAGCTTAAGGAGGAAATACATAGTAAAACTATACTAGTAAGAGACCTGAACCTTCCTCTATCAGCTCTAGATAAATCAGGGGGCAGTTGGGTAGTGTGTTATTTGGAATTTTGGGAGTTCCATTGAGTGGTATTTGGGGCTCATTTGAGCTTTAAGATATTTAGATATATGACAAACTTCCTGTGGACTTTAGGGGACTTGGAAACTACATTTTCCATGATTCAATGGGTTTCCGGTTTTTGACGTGATTTGACATGAGCTAACATAAAGTGTAGCTTGCACATTCAAATAATGTACCATAATTCCAATAACACATTTAAAGTAAACAATAAACAAACCTATTATTATAATCACTTGCTATGATGTTTTAAAAAATCGTATACTTGTCACAAATTCAACAGGTGTAGTAAATCTTGGCTAAGATATTTTCTCATCCATAGCAATGGTGCGGCAGAGCCTAAAAATAAACCTGATTTATGAATCTGCTATTTGGTAAGACCCATTTGCACTCACAATTCATGCAAAAGCTTAACAGGAAATGAATCTCATTTTTGGGTGAAAAACCTTTCACTAGTTCTAAGCTATATATTTTTTGATTTTTAAAACATTCTTTTATTTTTCTTCCTTGCATGTGCAATGTAAAATATGTATTTTCTCTAATTTTTTATCCTTGAGAGCATTGTATTTTTCCCTAAATTTTTAATTTTCTTATTTCTTTTCCTTTTAATTTTTAATTAGAGCAATTGATTTTTTCCTTTTTTTCTCATTTTGCACTGAAAGTACATCTAATCAATGTTAATCCTTTTTTCATTTTACAGTGATATAAGCTTAATGCAAATATATATTTGCTATGTTAATGCATACCTGAAAAGCCTTAGACTATGGTAACTTGCCAATTATTGATAATATAGTATGGGACTGTGATTTAATGTCTCTCTGTCTGATTTCAGGAGAAGTGCTAAAAAGAGCCACAAGGTCATGGAGACTGACTGAGAATCTGCAAAGTGCCTAGGAGCATAAGGCCATGCAGAACATGAATTGAAGAAGTTCTATGCCAATTACTTAAGGGCTTAAAAACTGGTGTTTGAGTTTTGGAGTTGCAGCTTTTCTAACACTTTAGAGGCCAGACTTCCCCTTAACTTAAATTCCTAGTAAAGCACCTAAGATTGGCTAACATTATTGCCTGAGAAGATGCAGGCAAATCAGACCAGGGAAAGACATTTCCCTTGCTCACTTTTAGTCCTGTTATTTCCCACATATATAGAATGGCAATTTTCTGTAGTCTTGGCCCTAAATGGGTAATTGCAAACTGCTTAAATTTAATTGGGCCTTGATTCAAGGACCTGTTATAAGTTTATTTTTTCCTTACATTTTTGCAATTAGATTCTGAGATTTTACATTTCCTTCACAAGTTAATTTTTTTCTCTCTTTTAATTGAATTTTATTTTTTTATCTTTTTTGCCAATTGATTTCGTAACAACCCCATGACTCAGCCATGTATCCATAGCTGACCTGAGGCACCCTCTTCAGGGGAGAAATGTGTTATTTGGAATTTTTCTCAGGGCGGTTCAAGTTTTATAATCATAATGTCTGTATTATAATCTATAATGTAAAAAAATTTTTTTTAACTCTTTTAGGAGTAATTTCAGGGGAGTAATGTATAATTCTTAGAAGGAAATGTATGTTTTATAATCTATAATGTAAAGTTTAAATTCTTTTGAGAGAAATTTCAGGATAAAAAAATTGCCATCTCCCCAGAATCCAGACAATGAACCCGTTTGGTGAAGACACCATGAAGATGCCTAAAGAGCCTTCACTGGATCATGAAGATCCAAATTGAACTTTGGGGTGCAGTTGATTGAACTATTGGGAGTTGAATTAGTTAAATGCATTTGTTTTAAATGTACACTCTTATGCCAATAGGGGACCAGCCCAAATTGGCTTTTTGTCAAAGCAGTTAGTTTTTTGTCCTCTTTTCTTTTATCCCCAAATTCCTGTAATTTAGAAGTTGACTATGTTTTATAAGATCCATCAAAAAAGACCAGTCTTTTTTGCCAGATCTCAGGGGGTAAATGCGTTATTTGGAATTTTGGGGGTTCCATTGAGGGGTATTTGGGGCTCATTTGAGCTTTAACATATTTAGATATATGACAAACTTCCTGCGGACTTTAGGAAACTTGGAAATACATTTTCCATAATTCAACAGGTTTCTGGTTTTTGATGTGATTTGATGTGAGCTAACGTAAAGCATAGCTTAAATTGGGAGGTCGGGCTTGAGACTCTCTCTTTGGTACGTAAGAGAGGTCAGAGAGGGTAATAACTAATGGCAGGGGATTTGAAATAGATTTTACCAGGCGTGTGGCCATTTCTTTATTTTACCAACATGGCCCTAATTAAAATATTACTTCTCCTTTTAATCTTAGTCTATATTATTTTTAATTACTACAGTAGCTCAGTGAATTGAGAACCAGACATAGAAATGGGAGGTCCTAGGTTCAAATCTGTACTCAGATACTTCCCAACTGTGTGACCATGGGTAAGGCACTTGACCCCTATTACCTAGGTCTTACCACTCTTCTGCCTTGGAACCAATACTATTTATTATTTCCAAGGCAGAAGGTAAAGCTTTTAAAAAAAAGATCTAGATAAATCAAACCAAAAAAATAAATAAGAAAGAGGCAAGAGATGTGAATGAAATCTTGGAAAAATTAAAATTAATAGATATATGGAGAAAAATAAATAGGGAATACACCTTCTTTTCAGCAGCACATTGTACAATCACAAAGACTGACCAAGTACTAGGGCATAAAAACATTGCAAAAAAATGCAAAAAAGCAGAAACGATAAATGTAACTTTTTCAGATTGCAATGCAATACAATAAAAATAATAATTAGTAAGGGTATATGGAGAGGCAAATCAAAACTTAATTGGAAATTAAATAATATGATTCTCTAAAATTGGTTGGTTAAAGAACAAATCATAGAAAAAATAATTTCATTGAAGAGGATGACAATGAGGAGACATAATATCAAGACCTATGGGATGCAGCCAAAGCAGTACTCAGGAAAATTTATATCTCTGAGTGCATATATCAACAAATCAGAGAGGAAAGAGGTCAATGAATTGGGCATGCAAGTTAGAAAACTAGAAAGAGAACAAGTTAAAAATTCCCAGATAAAAACTAAATTAGAAATCCTAAAAATTAAGGGAGAAATTAATAAAATTGAAAGTGAAAGAACTATTGAATTAATAAATAAGACTAGGAGCTTGTACTTTGAAAAAACAAATAAAATAGATAAAGTACTGTTTAATCTAATTAAAAAAGGAAAGAAGAAAACCAAATTAATAGTATCAAAGATGAAAAGGGCAACATCACCTCTAATGAAGAGCAAATTAAGGTAATTATTAAGAATTATTTTTCCCAATTACATGGCAACAAATATAGCAATTGAGGTGATATAGATGAATATTTACAAAAATATAAACTGCCTAGATTAACAGAAGAAGAAATAGAATACGCAAATAATCCCATATCAGAATTAGAAATCAAACAAGTCATGAAAGAACTCCCTAAGAAAAAATACCCCCCGGGTCTAGATGGATTCAAAAGTGAATTCTATCAAACATTTAAAGAACAACTAATCCTAATACTATACAAACTATTTGACAAAATAAGCAAAGGAGTTCTACCAATTTCCTTTCATGACACAAATATGGTACTGATTCCAAAGCCAGGCAGACCAAAAACAGAGAAAGAAAACTACAGACCAATCTCCTTAATGAACATAGATGCAAAAATCTTAAATAGAATACTAGCAAAAAGATTCCAGCAAGTGATCACGAGGATTATTCACTATGATCAGGTGGGATTCATACCAGGAATGCAAGGATGGTTTAATATTAGGAAAAAACATCCACATAATTGACCATATCAACAACCAAACCAACAGAAATCACATTATTATCTTGATCGATTCAAAAAAGCCTTTGAGAAAATACAAAACTCATTCCTATTGAAAACATTTGAAAGTATAGGAAAAGAAGGGCCTTTCCGAAAAATAATAAACAGTATATAATCTAAAACCATCAGCAGGCATCATCATCTCCAATGGCGGTAAATTTGAAGCCTTCCCAATAATATCAAGAGTGAAACAAGGATGCCCATTATCACCTCTATTATTTAACATGGTACTAGAAACACTAGCAGTAGCAATTAGAGAAGAAAAAGAAATTGAAGGTATTGAAATGGGCAATGAGGAGACTAAGCTATCACTCTTTGCAAATGATATGATGGTCTACTTAAAGAATCCCAGAGAATCAACTAAAAAGTTAATGGAAATAATCAACAACTTTAGCAAAGTAGCAGGATACAAAATAAACCCACATAAATCATTAGCATTTCTACATATTTCTAACACATCTCAGCAGCAAGAGTTAGAAAGAGAAATTCCATTTAAAATCACCTAGACAAAAAAAAAAATACTTAGGAATCTATCTACTAAAAGAAACACAGGAATTATGCGAACACAACTACAAAACACTTTCCACACAATTAAAACTAGACCTAAACAATTGGAAAAACATTAATTGATCATGGGTAGGATGAGCTAACATAATAAAAATGACCATCCTACCCAAGTTAAGTTGTTTATTTAGTGCCATACCTATCAAACTACCAAAACACTTTTTTTACTGAATTAGAAAAAACTATAACAAAATTCATTTGGAAGAACAAAAGATCAAGAATATCAAGGGAAATAATGGGGAAAAAAAAACGTGAAGGAAGGTGGCCTAGCAGCAGTACCATTATTAAACTATACTATAGTATATACTATAGTATAGAATATTAAACTATACTATAAAGCAGTGGTCATCAAAACAATGTGGTACTGGCTAAGAGACAGAAGGAAAGATCAGTGGAATAGACTTGAGGTAAGTGACCTAAGCAAGACAGTATATGATAAACCCAAAGAGCCCAACTTTTGGGACAAAAATCCACTATTTGACAAAAACTGCTGGGAAAATTGGAAAAAAGTATGAGAGAGACTGGGTCTGGATCAACATCTCACACCCTACACCAGTGATTCCCAAAGTGGGCACTACCACCGCCTCATGGGTGCTGCAGAAATCCAGTGGGGTGGTGATGGCCACACTTTTTTTTGTATTACATTCTATTCTGAGTTCAATAAATAGTTTCATAATTTCCAGGGGGCGCTAAGTAATATTTTTTTCTGGAAAGGGGGCGGGGTGGTAGGCCGAAAAAGTTTGGGAACCACTGCCCTACACCAAGATAAATTCAGAATGGGTGAAGAACTTGAATATAAAGAAGGAAACTATAAATAAATTAGGTGAACAAAGAATAGTATACTTGTCAGATCTTTGGGAAAGGAATGATTTTAAAACCAAGCAAAAGTTAGAAAAAAATTACAAAATGTGAAATAAATAATTTTTATTACATTAAATTAAAAAGGTTTGTATAAACAAAACCAATGCAATCAAAATCAGAAGGGAAGCAACAAATTGGGAAAAAAAACCAAAAACTCTGACAAAGGTCTAATTACTCAAATATATAAGAAGCTAAACCAATTGTACAAAAAATCAAGCCATTCCCCAATTGAAAAATGGACAAGTGACATGAATAGCAATTTTCAGATAAAGAAATCAAAACTATTAATAAGCACATGAAAAAGTGTTCTATATCTCTTATAATTAGAGAAATGCAAATCAAAACAACTCTGAGGTACCATCTCACACAGTGGTTAAAATGACAGCAAAGTAATAAATGTTGGAGGGAATGTGGCAAAATTGGGACTTTAGTGCATTGCTGATGGAGTTGTGAATTGATCCAACCATTCTGGATGGCAATTTGAAACTATTCCCAAAGGGCTTTAAAAGACTTTCTACCTTTTGACTCAGCCATACCGCAGGTGGGTTTGTACCCTAAAGAGATCATAGGGAAAAATACTTGTACAAAAATATTTATAGCTGCACTCTTTGTGGTGGCAAAAAACTGTAAAATGAGGGAATGTCCTTCAATTGGGGAATGGCTGAAATTGTGGTATCTGTTTGTGATGGAATACTATTGTGCTCAAAGGAATAATGAACTAGAGGAATTCCATTTGAACTGGAACGACCTCCAGGAAATGATGCAGAGTGAAAGGAGTAGAACCAGTAAAACCATATACATAGAGGCTGATACACTGTGGTACAATCCAATGTAAGGGACTTCTCTACTAGCAGCAATGCATTGATCCAGACTACTTCAAGGGGCTTATGAGAAAGAACTCTATCCACATTCAGAGGAAGAACTCTGGGAGTGGAAACACAGAAGAAAAACCACTGCTTTATCACATGGGTTGATGGGGAAATGATTGAGGATATTGACTCTAAACAATCACGCTAGCTCAAATATCAATAGTATGAAAATAGATCTTGATCAATGACACATGTAAACCCAGTGGAATTGCAAGTTGGCTATGGGAAAAGGATAGGGGGAGGGGAGGGAAAGAACATGAATCTTGTAACCATGGGAAAATATCCTACATTTATTAATTAAATAAAAATTTCAAAGATTAAAAAGAATAAAATAAAATAAAAACATCAGCAAGCATCATCTGCAATGTGGAGAAACTGGAAGCCCTCCCAATAAGATCAGGAGTGAAACAAGGATGCCCATTATCACCTCTACTATTTAACATGGTACTAGAAACACTAGCTGTAGCAATCAGAGAAGAAAAGGAAATTGAAGGTATTCAAATAGGCAACGAGGAGACTAAACTATCTCTCTTTGCAGATGATATGATGGTCTACTTAAAGAATCCTAAAGAATCAACTAAAAAACTAGTGGAAATAATCAACAACTTTAGCAAAGTAGCAGGATATAAAATAAACCCACATAAATCATTAGCATTTCTATATATTTCCAACACATCTCAGCAGCAAGAGTAGAAAGAGAAATTCCATTTAAAATCACCTAGACAATATAAAATATTTAGGAACAAACACAGGAATTATATGACCACAACTACAAAACAATTTCCACACAATTAAAACTAGATCTAAACAATTGGAAAAACATTAATTGCTCATGGGTAGGACAATTTAACATAATAAAAATGACAATCCTACCAAAATTAATTTACTTATTTGGTGCCATACCTATCAAACTACCAAGAAACTTTTTTATTGAATTAGAAAAAATTATAAAAACGTTCATTTAGAAGAACAAAGATAAAGAATATCAAGGGAAATAATGAAAAAAAATGTGAAGGATGGGGGCCTAGCAGTACCAGATATTAAACTGTACTATAAAGCAGTGGCCATCAAAACAATATGGTACTAGCTAAGAGACAGAAGGGAGGAACAGTGGAATAGATTTGGAGTAAATGACCTTCAGTACAATTCTGAGTGACTTATGAGAAAGAACACTATCCACATCCAGAGAAAGAACTGTGGGAGCAGAAACACAGAACTGCTTGATCATATGGGTCAACGGGGATATGATTGCGGATGTAGACTATAAATGATCACCCTAGTGCAAATATTAATAATATGGAAATAGGTCTTCATAAATGACACATGTAAAACCCAGTGGAATTGCTCATTGGCTATTGGAGGAGGGTGGGAAGAGGGGAGGGAAAGAACATGAATCATATAACCATGGAAAAATATTCTAAATTAATTAATTAATTAAACTTTTCTCTCCCCTCCCCTCTCCTCTCCTCTCTTCTCTTCTTTCCCCTCCTTTCTCTTCTCTCCTCTCCTCTCCTCTCCTCTCCTCTCCTCTCCTCTCCTCTCCTCTC
>NC_058133.1:417637934-417730720 GCF_016433145.1 Gracilinanus agilis | reverse complement strand
AATCTCAGTTTTGAACTCTTCCATAGCTTGTGAGGAGTTTTCCTTATTTGAGGAGGGTCCGGATGCTTGTTTGTTCTCCTCCTCTGTTTGCTCGGTTGTCTGGATTTTCTCTGTGTAAAAGCTGTCGAGTGTTAAAGACTTCTTCTTTTTGTTATTATTCTTTCTCTTCTGAACCTCCTGATGCTGATGCTGAGTAGCCATCATTAGCCCAGCAGCTTCTCAGCTTTATCCTCGGGCTCAGTGTCTGTTCCCAATCTATTGGCTCCTGAGGTCTGAAATCTGGTTTTTTCCAAGGTCAAGCCCCCTGGTGGGCCCTCTTGTTTGATCCTCTGCTGGAGGTTTCTTTACAAGTCTCAGGGCGCTGCTTCCACAGTCGTATACCCGTCTGCACTGGTTCCCCACTTAGGCTTAGTTCTGCCTCCACCCACGCCTCTCCTCAGCCGGCACTCTGTGCGCCCAGCGTCCTGCTCCGGCGCGCGCGCTCAGATTTCGCGTGCTTTTTTTGACTTAATGGGGTCCTAAGTCTTGCTGCTGTCAGGAACAGGTCCCGGAGCTGCTGATGACTCGATGGGTGCCCCAAACTTGCTCTATTTCTTTTTAGCTGGGTTCGGAGCTATAGGTGAGTGTGGAGGGGGTGGGGGTGGGGCGGTTGCTCAGCTCGGGATTGAGTGAGTGAGAGCCCTTTTTAGCTTGGAAATGTCTCGATTCCACGTACCTTCCACGCTGTGCCCTGTTGTGGGGTTCCTCCGTTCGTCTGGACTTGTTTTTATGTCCCCTTGAGGAGTTTTGTATGTTTCGGTCAGGAGAGGTTAAGAGCTGCTTCTTACTCTGCCGCCATCTTAACCCGGAACCGCCAATTCTATGTTTTCTAAGGAATACTTCGTCATCAAAAAGGATTTAACTCAGCCCTGTATTTTATAATTTGACAGAGTAAAATTAGTTATTGCAACTAAGTTCTGCCTTTCTCCACATTTATCCCATCATTATCTTTAAAATATAGAATAGACTGATTATTTGGTTATTGGTCTTCAAACTCAGAGGACCAACATGACATCATGATGTCAGGTCAGAGTACTGTTTGTCCTACTGTGGCTTCTGACCAGTACAAGCTTGGAAAGTTCTATCACAGGTAGAGCACAAATAGTCCTTATGAATATTTGGAATAGAGATGTCTCTAAATTTGCACATCTTGTGTTCCTTTTGAGCTGCTGCAATTCTGCTTTGTTCATAGAACACAGCACCTTCTTTGACATGGGCATCCCATGCAGGAGGGTCCTATGCCAGTGTTTCTCCCCATCTCACAATTGATAATAAAGTTCTTTAGAGAAACCTTGAGAGTGGGCTTGTGTTACTTCTTCTGACCTCTACATGAGACCTTTCCTTGTGTAAAATCTCTGTAAAATAGTCTTTTAGGCAAACAAGTGTTTTGGCATTCAAACAACATAACCAACCCATCAGTTGTGTTCTCTGGAGTAGAGTCTGAATGCTTGGCAGTTCAGCTAAGAAAGGATCTCAGTGTATGGGGCTTTATCTTGCCAGCTGATCTTCAGAACCTTTCTAAGACAATTCAACTGGAAGTTATTCAGTTTTCTGGCATGGCACTGGTAGACTGTCCAAATTTCATAAATATACAACAGTGAGGTAGACACAATGGCTCTATAGGTCTTCAGTTTGGTAGAGCACCTAATACCTTTTCTCTCTCACACTCTTCTGCCAAACACTGATATAGCTCTGGCAATGCATGTGTCATCCTCATAATCTATGTGTACATCCCTCTGGAGAGTATTACTTATCTACAACATTCAAAATTCCTTTATTTGCTATAACCAATGGTTCTACATATGAGTGGTACAGTGCTGGTTGCTGGAGAGTCTCTAATTTCTTGGTGTTAATTGAAAGGACAAAATTAACCTTCATTTGCTAGCCTTGTTTCATTTAGGGCTGTTATTCAGATGCATTACCTGCCGAGTTCTCTTGCAATAAAAGCTGTTCATGTTTCAGATCTATTGGATTTCATGTTATCCATAAGATCAATGGTGAGTGGAATCATCTTTGCAAAACTTTTTGCACATTTTTTAAATGTTTTGACCACAAGTAGGTTCTCTGCCTGTGAAAAGCAGGTTGGGGTTATGTGAAGCTGACAATTTTAGAGAATCTTTTCTAGCCCCTTCTTCATTCTAGAAAGTGAGCAATGAGGTCCTAAAAAAGGCTGCTTGGACACCCAGTGGGCTGCCAAATTCCACTGTGTCTTCCAGTGAGAAGGTGACTCCATTCCTTGGGCTGCAGGACTGTGACATCAGCTCCCAGCTTACCCCACACCTGCTGCTTTGTCACTTGCCCATTACCACAGAACTTTTGAGGTAGGAGTAAAATAATGAAATAGTAAAATAAAAAACTATAAAATGATAAAATAGTATGGGTAATGTCTTTTGACTTGTGCATAAATTATATTTAAGTGAGGAAAAGTTAAACAAAGCCATGGGCTTTACTCTCTCTTCTAGAATCATTAAAGTTTAGTGGCAGGTCAAAAGTCAGGATGATTGGTGATGGCCTTGGATGCAGTGGATGACCTTGGCTTCTTTGAAGTCTGACCAAGCTTTAGGCCCTCCGTAGCACCTGTTCCAGCAGCCTTCAAATTGTTTTTATTAGCCCATTCCACATGAGAAAAGTTTTCACATGCTTGGGGTAGACACATCTGACAGGTCTGATCCCTAAAGGTTATCCTCAACCTGGTTTAGTCTACCTTCTGAGAGGATTTTATTGGGTTATGGCCATACTATAGCTTCTTAGAGCCACAGGTGAAAATGGGTGGCAGCATGTAAAGGGGACTCCTTCCTCCCAGGGTTGAGAACTTTTTGCTTGTTGGAGCCAATCCATTAGTGACCTGGAACTAGGAGTTATGGGTCTGGGTCAGAGAGACTTTGATTGGTTCCTGAGATGTGGTAGACCAGCACAGAGGGAAAGGACTTGACATGGAGAAGGAGGACTATAAAAATGAGACTGTAGAGGAGGCTGCTCTTCTCTGGAGGTCTTTGGTTGGGGGGTCTTTCTGCAATTCATCATTGGTAGCTGGGGTGGAAGACACTCTCATGGGCTGGTAAGATTAGGGTGACAGGCTAGGAAATATTTTTTCTACTTCCTTCTCTCCTTATTTCTTTTTTCGACTATATGTATATTGAAATTAAATTGTTAAAAGCTACTATCATCCTCCTGACTTAAGGGTTAATTATTTTTATAAATGGCGACCACAATAATCTTTTTTTAAACTAATATATTTCCAAACACATTTCTAAATATTACATTTGGAATAATATTAAGTTTTCAATATTACAGCAGATAGGCAAGAAAGAAAGAAAGCTGCCCTGAAAAAAGGGATCAGCAAGCCCTCACTACAGAGGTACTAGTCTTCCCTGAACACTCCACACATCCCATTGAATGGGTTAAATATTGTGAAATAGATAGAAAACCAACCTTGAGATAAGTAGTATCTGGTTTAAAACCCATATGACAAATACTTGTGTGACACTGGGCAAGTCACTGAATCTTTTAGAACCCCAGGTCACTTTCTAAAACCATAAATAGCAGACAGGTACTGCCCATCTTTGTAAAGTGAATTTCTTCATTGGGAATTCCAATGAAATTATAAGTTTTACCTTAACTGCTTTATTTTCTAGATAGATAGAGACAGAGATAGAGAGAGAAGGAGAGAGAAAGGTGGAGGTACAGGAAGAGGGAGAGAGAGAGAGAGAAACAAAGAGAGAGAGAGAGACAGAGACAGAGACAGAGACAGAGACAGAGACAGAGAGATCAGATTAACAGGAAGGAGAGTGGGCTCTGAGTTCCTCCATTGTTTTCTGTCTACTCTTCAACCCCAGTATATATTTTCCTCTGAGCTTAGCTCTTGCCTTCATCGAGGTCTGATAGAAGACAGCAATAAAGAAGCCTGAAGCCTGACATTATCTGCAAAGGTGCTAATAGTACTTTGCAGGGAAGAGAAAGAGCCATGGAGTATCAAGTCATTGCCAAAGGCCAAAAGAAAGTATGGTATAGTGTTTAGATTGTTGAATTTAGAGTCAGTATGACTCTTTCTGTCTTCTCACACAGATATATCTTAAAACAAGCCCTCATTGCCTTTTATTTATATTATTGTAATAGCCCACTACCAAGGTAACCCTACCTCCAGTCCCTCTGTGACTCCTGTCCATCCTTTACATTGCCTCCAAAGTAATTCTCCTTAAAGATGGTTTTAACCTGGAAATTCCCAACTCAATTCCATTTGCTTCATATTGGTTTTAGGATAAATTCCTCTGATTAGCTTTTAAAAATCTAATTTTTTTGGTACCAGTTCATCCTTCTAGTCTCATTGGACATTATCCTCCCTTCTACCTTCTTAAATCCATCCAAGCTGGCCTTATCTCTGTTCTTCACATATAATCTCACTATGTTCTTTCACTAAACATCGCACATAACCAGAATGTACTCCTTCATTACCTCTGCCTTATAAAGTGCCCATTTTCCTTTATTATGTAGCTCAAGCAACAATTTCTACATGAAGACTTTTCTGATTTCCCCCAACTAATTCCACCTTCCCTCCCAATCTACCTTGTATTTAACTAATATATGTGTGTATTCACTTTTTATTTATATTTGTACATACATATATATTTGATTATATTTATATTTATGCATATATTTTATATTTATTTCTTGTCTGGTCTATTAGAATGTAACGTCCTCTTGAATAGATATTGTTTCATTCTTGGTAATTGTATCTGAGCACCTAGCACACAGTAGATGCTTAATAAATGCATGTTGTTTGATTGACAAGATGGTCAATGGTGACAAATGCTGTACTGGTCATTAGATTTTGCAAAAAAGATCATTGATAACTTTGGAGAGAGAATGATAATATAAATGAAGCAAGAATGCAAAGGTTTAGGAATTGAGAGGAAAAGATGAAGTAAAAACTACAGAGAACTTTTCTAGGTATTTGAGAAAGGGGGACATAAAGAACAATAGTCTAAGGAGATGGTAGAGTCTAGTGAAGATTTTTAAGGATGACAGAAACTTGGGCACATTTAAAGGCAAAAAGAAAGAACAGATAGACAAATATTGAAGCCAAATATCTGACTCTTGGAGTAGTCCAGTCTCTATGAAGCAGATAAAATTACTCTTGAACTTCCTTTAATCTGTTCTATTTTGCCATTCACTGGGAGCCAGAGCCTTGGTCTATACAAATACAGGAAGTCAAACTCTTTTTTTTTTTTTTTAAAACCTTAACTTCTGTGTATTGGCTCCTAGGTAGAAGAGTGGTAAGGGTGGGCAATGGGGGTCAAGTGACTTGCCCAGGGTCACACAGCTGGGAAGTGTCTGAGGCTGGATTTGAACCTTGGACCTCCCATCTCTAGGCCTGACTCTCAATTCACTGAGCTACCCAGCTGCCCCTGAAGTCAAACTCTTAAAAAGGGGTCTTGGATGGGAGGTGCTGCTAGGTGCCTCAGCCAGGCCTAGAGACAGGAGATCCTGGGTTCAAATCTAACCTCAGACATGTCTTAGCTGTGTAACCCTGGGCAAGTCACTTAACCCTCATTGCCTAGCCCTTACTGCTCTTCTACCTTATAATCAAGTATTGACTCTAAGACGGAAGGTAAGGCTTCTAATAAGGAAGGTAAGGTTTGCTTTTTTTTTCTTTTTTAAAGGGAGGCTTTAGACTTTAAACTGTTTAAACTGTTGGAGAAGACAAGAAGGACTGGGATTGAGAGTGATCTCTCCTGGAGAGGAATTGTCCTTGAGCATGAAGAACCATCTCATCATCATGGCCTGGAATAAAAGAGAAGAAAGGGGTTCGAGATGAAGAGATTTTTCTTAATAAAATATGAAGTGGATATTCAGTTAAACGTATAGAGGAGAGAGAATGGTGGGAAATTTGATGGGAGGATAAGTTTTGGAATAAAATGTCTATTAGTAATGGGATAGAAAACTGATCAGTGAGGAATAAAAGTATTGCCTTGCTACAATTGAAGGCTTAGTTAAATGTAAATAAAAGTGTCACGGACTCAGTCTTTTCTTTTGTGATTTCCAGGGTTTTTTTTTCAGCATCTTTAAGGGTTGAGAATATGGATGGCAGGAGTAATCCAGAGTTGGGATTTGGCAAGGGATGAGGGGTTTTAGGACAAAGAGAGCAAGGTGTTCATCTTTTCTAGTTCCTAACAGAGTCTTAAAGGAATAAATCCAGATGTAAAATACCAGACTAAGAGTAAAAAAAAAACAAAGTTGAAATCCATGCAATTTCTAGAATTTCTATCATAGAGCTGAAAAATGGAAGGGACCTCAGTGGCCATCTAGTACAATTCATACCCAAAAGAACTCCCCATTCTAATATACCATATAAGTGATCCAAAATCTGATTGAAGATCCCCATTGATGGGGAAACCAACAATTCTGGAGGCAGCCAATTGTACTTCTGGATAGTTCAGATTGTTAGGGCTTTTTTACTATTTGCTTCTTTACATTAAGCTTCTACTCATTGTTCCTAGTACTGCCTTCTGGGGCCAAACAAAGAAACTCCAATTCCTCTTTCACATAAAAAAGCTTCAGACACTTGAAGACTGCTACCATATGAGCCTTCTCTTCTCCAGGCTAAACATCCTCATTCTTTTTAACACATTCTTCTATCATTTGTATTCAAGGCCCCTCAAAACCCCAGTTGCTCTCATCTGGATGCTGTCCAGCTTATCAATATTCTTTTTAAATTCTGACACCCAGAACTAAATAAAATACAGATGTAGTCTAAACAAGGCAGAGTACAGAGAAACTACTCTTATTTTAGGAAGCTATGCTTTTCTAGAGCTAAAGGCAGCTCAAGATATCATTAGCTTATTTGGCTAGCATTTTTGTTGACGCATGCAGAATTTGAAGTCCACTAACCCCACCCCACCCCCAAATCAAAAATTTTTTAAATTATGTAACCAAGGATCCTATATTTCTTAGACTATTATTTATTATTTATTTAAAATTCAGCATGCCAATGATCTGCTCTTATTCAAAAAAGATATTATCATGCCACTCCCATATTCAGTTATGATGCTGTCTTCCCTTTGCCAAGAAGTTAGTTTCCTGGGCTAAAGACAACTCACCTGGGGCTCTAATCAGGCCCCACCTTCTGCATTCTTATTCCACTTTGCTACAAATAGACAGATCTACTCTAGGAACTCATCAGGCACATCCCAAATCCATTTTTTTCTTTTGGTGTTCCCCCATGTGACAGCAGAGAGGTTAGCTGCCATAGCCAGCCAGGCACAGCTGGAAGGCACTGACTGAGCTGTAAAATCACTTATGACCTGGCAAGGAGACAAAACTACCTTCCCAGCTGTGGCTAATTAAGAGAGTGGGGAGGGGGCCTTTCCCCCACCAGCCCCCCACTCCAACATGCAGAAGAGGTGGTGCTGCCAAAGCTGTAAAAACAAGTTAGGCACATGGTGCTACTTTTGAGTTATCTTGGTGCTAGTCCTGGTTCCATGTTTGCTGATAACTTCACAGAAAGAACTCTAAATATGTGTGCTATGTGTGAGCTCCTACAGAAGCCAAGTTTCCTGGACAATATCATCCTGCCATATTTGGTAATCACATCACCCGTGCAGACATCCTGTTTCTTTATAGGGATCTAAATCTTTTCTTTATTCCTTGCAGGACAGATTTTCATCACTTTTAGTATCTTTGTTAATCTCTCTGAGCCAAGCACAGAGGCAAGAGAGGAACTTAGGAGCTGATCAAGGACCCACAGAATGTAAGAGGCCAGGGATAAAATAATTTCTTCATATACTAAATACGAACTTCAGAGATCTAGTACCTAATCTGCATTTTCCCTTAGAAAATTCAAACTGGAGAAATGTGAGATAAGCTATATTTGGCCTGAAATAATAAATCCTAAACAATCCTCGTTTCTTTGCTTACCCAAACCCCTATCCATCTTTTTCCAGCTTCAGATCAGGTTCTCTTTTCATTGTGTGTAAAGTGGAAATTGAGGGGACTTTGAAAATTTCAAAATTTTACACCCTCTTTAACCACTATTTAAAAAATGTGACCAGGGAGAACTATCACTTAAGATGCAATGTTTTAGAGAGAGAGAGAGAGAGAGAGAGAGAGAGAGAGAGAGAGAGAGAGAGGTGTGGGGTACTGTCTCAAGCTATTGACCCAAGACTGACTGCCCCCAGATTCACAGAAAAATCCCTTATTTATAGGAGAATCCTAATACAATCAAGCCTCCCTGACGGGTTTATAACATTTTTACAATGGTTAGAGACTGAATGTTGAATAGTTTTACAATGGCTTTACAATGAACACATTCAAGCTAATTAACATCTTCAAGAAATTGGAGAATAGCTTTATAGTAGGTACATTCAAGCATTTTATCATTTTAAAGAAATGATCAGGAAATTGGAGACAGATACAAAGTGGAGGAGTTCAGGACTGGATTGTCAGAGAGGGGCTAACTTTATCATTCCCGCCATAGAGTTTGACTTCCTAAGAGAAATTCCCAAGACAAAAGGGTCTAAGTTCTGGAACTTCCCTGAGGCAGGGATGGGCAAATTACTGCCCAAGGCCAGATGTGGCTCCCTGAAATGTTCTATTTGGCCACTCCACATTATTCCTAATCTGACAAATACAATGAGTAGGATACAATACAATGAAACTTCTAAAGAGTTGCCTTAGAAACAGACTGACAGATGAGCATTTCCTTTCCTTTGGCCCCCTCTTTAAAAAGTTTGCCCATCACTGCCCTAAGGCAAATGTCTTTTTGTCCTATAGGGAGAAGAGTGGGGGTGAGGTAATCTTGTCTTGAAGGGAGCTTGGGGGGTGGGGGGTTGAGGGCAGGGAAGAACTAGCTCTACTAACCTCTCAGATATTTTTATAATATTTCCTTGAGAATAATACATTACTTTCTTCTACATCACACAATTGAGAGACATATTTCAACTGTTTTAGTCTACTTAATGTTCAGCAAGCAATTAAAAACTTACTGTGTGCCAGGATCTCTGCCAGTCCCTGAAGATAAAAAGGTAAAAATAAAGTAGCCTTTGTTCTCAAAAGAGCTTTCATTTTGGTACTAAATAACCTAGTAGGTGGTATAGTGGAGAGGGTACTAGGCCTAGACTCCAGAAGACTCCAAGAGTTCAAATCCAGTCTTGGACATTTTTTAGGCATATGATCCTAGGCAAGTCCCTTAATCTCTGTCTCATTTTAATCAACTATAAAAAATTTGTCAAGTACATTGCAAACCTTAAAGCACAATATAAATGATAATGATTAATGCTGTTGCCTTTAACTATATTCTTTCTTAATTAGAGTGTAAGCCCTAAGATTAAAAGGAGCATGTATTTCTTTTGTATATAGCACAAAATACCTAGCAAACAGTGCCCAGCACAGTATGACTGTTATCTAGAAGATGCTTATTGAATGTTTGCTACAAGAATAGATTACCTAGAACTTTAAGTAAGCATTTTTCCAGAATTAAGTGCAATTTCGGTCCATATTATACAATTTTCATAAAGAAGACTCTTATAATAAAGCTGGGTCAGCAAGGTGACACAGTGGATTGAGCACTGGGCCTGAAGTCATAAAGACTACTCATTCTGAATTCAAGTCTGTTCTCAGACACTTGATAGCTCAGTGACCCTGGACAAGTCACTTCACCCTGTTTGCCTCAGTTTCCTCATTTGCAAAATGAGCTGGAGAAGGAAATGACAAACCACCCCAATATCTTTGCCAAGAAAACCTGAATGGGGTCCCAAAGAATTGGACACAACTGAAATGACGGAACAACAAAAAATATGAAGAATGCAGAAAACATCAAAAGTAATTCAGAAAATAAGACTTTTCTTCCTAAGGTCAGAAAATCACTTCTGTTCTTAGTACTGTAGTTAAATACTCTGCTCACTTCATTTATTTTCCTCTTTGGCCTTACAAATCAATGAAAGGTTACCCTTCAAAGAAATATAGGACTCTTCTTTCCTTAGGGAGGGGAAAAAAGTTTGTGTTCAAACTAATCTCATATTCACCTCATTTCTTTACTCCAGACTCACAGAATTGTTTTTATATGACTCTGGACAGCAGTTTCGTTTATTACTCCCCCTGGACCAACAAGACACAGCTGAGTAGGTCATTTCAATGGTTATTTTTCAAGGTGAAAATGCTAGAGTCATGTGTCTCTTTCTCATTTGGAGAAAACAAGATGTTGTTTCTATACTCTTATCTAATACAAGAAGCATACTCAAGGTTCTCTCAAGGTTAAGGAAATGGGCTAAAATTTCATACAGGAAAAAAGAAGATTTTCCAAGTTAAATAGCCACAAATAGAAAATATTTAAGACTCAAAACTTTTGAACAGATATTACATGATTGTCAAATTAAAATTACCTCCACTCAACTGAATAGAGCATTAGCTTAACAATGGCTACTAATATTACGCCAAGATCAAACCTAATTTGGGGGATCATAAAATTTAATAGTTTTGTCATAACATTATATAAAGGGTCAATACTTTAAAAGTTTTTCTGGGTCATCATCCATAATCTAAGACAGACATGTTATTTTTGCAGTTTAAATTTCTATTTCATTTAAATATTCACTTAAGGACATGCTCCATCCTACTCCATCCCCAAACTTTTTATTGGACTTTCAGCATTTAATTATCGCCTACTTGAGAGATCTTTTAATCAGAAGAGATTTTATATCTGCATTACGTTAAATACAAAATAAAATACTTATTTCACATTTAAAATGTTAATACTTTACATTTAATACTTATTTTACATTTATAGGATCAAAAGCTTTGGAATTCAGTAGGACCGTGGCTATCATTTTGGCATTTTACAGATGATAACATGTAAGGGGTAAAGTGAGCTAGAATTTCAACCCATATCCTCAAGCTTCAATATCTAAGCTCTTTTCACTACACCAGTGTACATATGTAATCATTGAATTTGTCAATACTCATTCTGTTTATTTCCCAGGTGAACAGTATAGAAGAGCTTGAAAAGAAAGAAATAAAACAAAACCTTTTTGTAAAGGTGCTTATATTTTTCTCTTTGGTAACATAAATAGTTTCATCTGATTATAGAATAATAATCACTTCACACCACCTCTCCACTTAGGCATAAAAAGTAGTTGAGGGAAAATAACTATTGCAATTCAGTTTCTACAAGTATTTATTTGTTTAAATGTTTCTAAGTCATAGATCATATCAAATCTTTCTTATTTTAGTGAAAAAATACTTTCAGTGGATAAAACAGAAAAAAACATAGTAACATTTTCATGAGAGGTACGATTCTCCCTGCACAGGCAGTTGCGAGACATGGTTAGTCAGTGATCATTCCAGCCTATGGAAATGTAAAATGCTAGGATATACTACTATAAAAATATAAGGCTTATTAATTTAGTAAAAACATTTAAAGCAAATATTTAAATGTGGCATTTTACTGATGGATTACAGTGTGCTTTGTTTCCAAACATTTTGTTAAAGCCACAGATGGTGATTTATCATCTTTTAAGTTTCTGTTATAATAATGCATATAAACAATAGTGACTAACTAGTAGACTGATTTTTTTTTAAACTTTGATTTATGAATCTTCTTTTGTAAAATACAGTTGCAGTTTATGAGGGAGAAATGATTTTTCCCCTTTGAACTTTAGGTTTATTTTGAAAATTCTTAATATATCTAGAAAACACATTTTCAAAAGAGAGTCCCTAAGGAGGGAATGGGGTTCAGTAATAATGTTTATCTAAAATTACTGTAATGAAAATGCTACCCATTCTTTAAGGTCCAGCTCAAATGCTTTCTCCTTCATGAAGTTTTTCCCTCTTTAATCAGAAATGACCTTTCTTTCTTGGCATTCAGATTATCTCTCTCTTTTTTTTTTAAACCCTTATCTTCCCTCTTGGAGTCAATACTGTGTATTGGCTCCAAGGCAGAAGAGTGGTAAGGGCTAGGCAATGGGGGTTAGGTGACTTGCCCAGGGTCACACAGCTGGGAAGTGTCTGAGGCCAGATTTGAACCTAGGACCTCCCATCTCTAGGTCTGGTTCTCAATCCACTGAGCTACCCAGCTACCCCCCAGATTAACTTTTTTTGAACTGATCTCATACATTTATTGAGTCATAGCTTTTATTCTTGGGAACCCAGAATTAAAGTTGAAAGGAGGAGCCATAAAGGTCTTCAAGTCTTACCCATCCACCTCCATTTTGAAGAAGTAGAAACCAAGATTTATAGAAGGTAATAGCAAGTGGCATAGTAGTTCCTCTAACATCAAATTCTGTAACTCTTCTATCACTACAGTGCAGCTCTGTATCTCACCTCCTCAGCTGTAAATTCCCAGAGGTTCTTGTTCATTTCTTCCGCTTTTGGTAGAAAGCTGTTTAAAAATGTTAAGTGAAATGGGTGGCAGTTAGTTTAGTACATTGATGGGCAAACTTTTTAAAGAGGGAGCCAAAGGAAAGGAAATGCTCATCTGTCATTCTGTTTCTAAGGTAACTCTTTCAAAGTTTCATTATATTGTATACTACTCATTGTATTCATCAGATTGGGAATAATGTCATGAGGCGGTGATAGAACATGGGCTGCATCTGGCCCATGGGCTGTAGTTTGCCCATCACTGGTTTAGTAGATAGAGTGCTGGACCTGGTGTCAGGAAAACGGGTTTAAATGCTGCCTCTGGTACTTCTTAGCTATTTAACTGTGGACAAGTCACTTATTCATTTTGTACCTCAATTTCTTCATCTGTAAAATGGAGGTAATAATACCTACAGTATCTACACCACATATAGTTATTATGAGGCTTGCAATAGATATCATACTCATAACTTTTATAGAACCTTAAGGTTTGCAAATAACAAATATTTCGTTTTAAACTCACAGAATCCTGGGAAGTATTACTATTATCTCTGTTTTATAGATGAAGGAACTAAAGCAGCTAAGTGACTTGTCCAGAATCACATAACTAGCAAGTCTCTAAGGTGGATTTTAACTGTCTTTCTGACTCCAAGTACAACAATATCCCATCCACTGCTCTATCTAGCTTTTTCTCACTCTATTAAAAGTGCTTTGAAAACTTTAAAAGCTCATTATAAGAGTTGAATATTGTAATTTAGTAAAGAACATCCATTAATAACATTATATACTAAACTTAGATTTTTTAAAAGAAATAGTGACAGTCTTTTAAATAATTCAGTTTATTGTAGCATCGTTATTACTTTAAATTTTTCTGAGGTGAGTTGAAAGAATGTGACTTTGGGCAATTCAATATGTAACTTTAAACTTATGATTCCTATTTTGTCACTGAGCCTAAGAACAGAAGCATTGTTACAATCATTCTCCTTGAACTTGCTTCTTGAGAACATTCTATTCTACTGACCATATTTAAGAAACAAATCATGATTTCTCTGTAGTTGATGTGTACAGCCGTATCTCATTTAACATAATGAGTATTTTTTGAAAAGCTGAGTGTCAGAATTTTTATAAATCGAGTTATTTTTCCTTTCTACATTTGCATTATTATTTAGTTATACCCTATCTACATTTCTGATTGGCCTTCAACAAATAACCTTCATTTGCAAACAATTGGAAAAACAGAGAGAAAAAGAGAGAGAAAGAGAAAGAGAGAGCTCTGTGCATGGCTTCTTTTTTGTTTAAATACAGCTAAAGGTAAATAGGACTAAGACCAGGTAAAATCGCAAAGTTAAAGAATTTCAAAATCCCCAACCTCTTCATTTTTAGAGCTTGCTGTCCCATTCTGCAGGAATGCCCTTTTTTTCTGTCATTTTCCCCCCTAGCTTTTTAAGATCCAGAGCTAAAAGAAGTTCATCTAACATTTCACTTATTTCATAGATGAGAAGACTGTGTCTATCAGAAGTGGGATAATTTGCTCAAGGTCATACAAGTAATAAGTAGGATAGCCTTTATTTGAACCCTAGACCTTCAGACTCAAAATCTAACTTCAGACACTATTGCCCTCTCGTTCACTAATCATATTCACTCCCCTTTAAAAGAGCAAAGGATTGGATTTGATGTCAATGGTGTCAAATGGAAATAGCAAGAAACATTAAACTTTAACATTAGTTATATATAAACGGTTATAACTGTATAATTATAAACTCCCTAATAGCTACATGTTTTAGAAATCTACATATCAACATTATTTGTATTCCATTTATTTTGTCAAATATTTCCCAATTATGTTTTAATCACACTTCTTCCTCTCTAGGGTGCTGGAAGGGAGGGAAATTCGACCTGTGTTTGACACTTCTACACTTTTTGATAGACTATTTGTGATTATATTTCTTCAGTTCAACCAACATTCATTAAATACCTACTATGCTAGGTGCTGGGGGATATAATGAATGATAGAATTGAAGATCCAGTCCTAAATGAATGTATAATCTCTCATGATATTTTTGTGGACCAAATTAAGAGATATGGATAATAATTGACTGAACTACAAATAGTTGAGAGATAGTAGGGTTTAAAGTAATGGACTTGGAGACAAAAAGACCTTGAGTTTGAATCCTGACTCAGCCATAACTTGTGTAACTTGGTCAAATCACGTAAACTCTCAACCTCAGTTTCTTCATCTGTTAAAATGGGGAAAATAATAACACTTATCTAATAGGGTTAAGTGAAGATCACTTGAAACAACATATATAAAATATGCACAAAATATAAAGGAAATGAGGAAATGGTTGACTGACCAGATCTAAAGGGTTAGTCGTTGTTGGTTGCAAAGTCGATGTGGAAGATGGTCTCTGGCTATACTCCAGTGATCTCTGTTAGTGACTATGCTACTTTACATTGTTATCAGTGACTTAAATAAAGGTATGCTTGTCAAATGAGTTTCCTCATCTGTAAATTGGAGATCACAATACTTGATACTTCATAAGTTAGTGTAATCCATAAAGCAGTATGTCAATGTGAGTTTGTATTACCTTCTGTTTTAACCTGAGTACAGATAGTAGTACTTCCTCCCCTTATCCTTTCATCTTAACCTCTTTCCTCCAGTTTTATGTTTTCTTACCCATTTGATTTTTTTCTGTAAATAAATGAATTGCACCATTGAATTGCAATAAACTGATAGAAACATCAGTCTGCTTTTCTTCCCTCTATGATTTAAGCTTGCCTCTCCTGGAGCCAGCCAGAGATAAGAGTATGCCTAGAATGATGATGGAAGTAGACTGAAATGAGGACAATAGAATCTTGAAGTGGAAGCGAGGGTAAGAAACTAAGGGAGAAAAGAGAGGCAGTGCCTGGTGAAGTTGATTTTTACTTAAAAAAATTTTAAACCTTTTTTGAAAACTTGGAGAAGCTAAGCTGATTAAATCATTTATTCATTTAAAACATTTTTTTCACCTTTATATAATGATCATTTATGGGGGGGAAAAAGCATGAAATCACTTTCTATTATGAAAATATTCTATTTTGAACTGGATATCCTGTAGGCATCTAAAACTAAATATATTCAAATATAGACTTCGTTTTATTTTCTCTCAACCTATCCTCCTTTATGGACTTCCTTATGACTGTTGAAGGCAGCCACCCAGGTTTGCAGCCTGTGCTATCCTTGACTTTTTATTTTTAAATCTTCACCTTTCATCTTAGAATCAATGCTGTATTTGGTTGCAAGGCAGAAGAGTGGTAAGGGATAGGTAATGTGGATTAAGTGACCAGTCCAGAGTCACACAGCTAGGAAATATCTGAGAACAGATTTGAATTCAGGACCTCCTTTTTCTAGGTCTGGCTCCCAATCCACTGAGGCACCTAGTTGCCCTCCATCCTTAACCTCTTGTTCTCACCCATTCCACAAATTGTCAGTTACCAAATATTGTCATTTCTTTCTCCACAACATCTTTCAGATATGTTCCCTTTCCTACACTCACATAAACACTATCCTAATTCAGGCCACCATTACTTATCACTTGGACTCTTGGTATAGTCTCCTAATTGATCTCCCCATCTGAAGTTTCTTTCCACTCCAAACTACTGTCTACAAAACTGTTACAAAAGTGATTTTTCCAAAACCGTACTGACTCTCAATTACCTCTAGAAACGAATAAAAACTCCTCTGGCATTTGAAGTTCTTTACCATATGGCCCTTCCTATTTTTCCAGGCTTTTTATAAATTATTCATCTCCATACTCTATAATCCAGCCATATTGTCTTACTTGTTGCTCCTCGCACATGATTCTTCAGCTTCCATCTCTTTGCCTTTGCATTTGGGATGCTTCTTCTTCTCACCTCTTTTAAAGTATCTACTATCCTTTAAGACTGAGCTCAAGTAACACCTCCACTTGGAGGCCTTTCCTGGTCCCCAGAGCTGCTACTGCTTTCCCCTGTATGGTTAACTTTCATTTACTCTTTATATATTTAATATGTCCCTATTCATGTAGATATATCCTCTATTAGAATGTATGCTTCTTGAGGGCAGGAACTGTCTTTTTTTTCTTTTTATTTCCAGGGCTCAGTACAATACCTGGCACATAGCAGATGATTAATAAGTATTCATTGATTGATTAATTTCTCTCCCCTTCTAGACTATACCCTTCCTTGAAACAAAGAAAAACAAAACAGAAACACATGAGAATGGCTACATCCAAAGAATGTATATTTTGATGCAGTGGCAGCAGTGGCATTCAGCTCTTGATGATCCTATTTGGAGGTTTCTTGGCAAAAATAAGGAAGTGGTTTGCCATTTCCTTTTCCAGCCATTTTACAGAAGAGGAAACTAAAGCAAATAGGGTGAAGTGATTTGCCCATGATCACACAACCAGTAAGTATCTGAGGTCAGATTTGAACTCAGAAAGATGCAAGAGCAAAGAATGATAAATAGCCAGAGTTCTCCAAAGGTACCCTTATGAGATTGGGAGGGAAAGCAAAGAACCTCTCAGGACTTTGAGTGGACTCCCTTTGGTGAAATTTTGGTAGTACAAGGACAAAAGATGCACATGTATAGCCCAAATCAAGTTGTTTACCATCTCTGAGTGGGGAGGGAAGAGAAAAAGGGAAACAGTTTGGATCTTATAATTTTAGAAAATGTATGTTGAAAACTATTAGTACATGTAATTGGGAAAATTAAAAAAATCTTAAAAAAAAAATAAAAGCAGCATTGCATAGGAAAAATAAATGGTTATGATTTGTATCACTAAAAGGAACTCCAGATTCTATGAAATAACATATGCACCTGAAGATAATGATGATGGCTCTTTGGGGCAGGGCGATCAACTCATATTCAAAATCCCATTACAGTATTTGATAAAACTAATGGTATACAGGGGGCAGCTGGGTAGCTCAGTGGCTTGAGAGCCAGGCCTAGAGACGAGAGGTCCTGGGTTCAAATCTGACCTCAGACACTTCTCAGCCATGTGACCCTGGGCAAGTCACTTGACCCCCATTGCCTACCCTTACCACTCTTCTGCCTTGGAGACTCCAAGACGGAAGGTAAGGGCTTAAAAAAAAAATAATGGTATACACTTACACTTGAGTAATAGTTAAGAAGGTTTTAGTAGTGGGGAGAAAGAAAGACACACAATCATAGAGCTGGGAGGGACTTTAGGGGTCACTTCATCCCAGAGGTGTTAGATAGCACAATAGATAGAATGCCAGATCTGAAGTCTAGAAGACCTGAGTTCAAATTTGATTTCAGATGCTTTCTAGGTATGTGACTTTGGGCAAGTCACTTAATCATTGTTTGCCTCACTTTCCTAATCTGTACAATGGAGATATTAGCACCTACCTTCCAAGGTTTTTGTGAGGATCAAGTGAAATAACAGTTGTAAAGCACTTAATACATTGCCTGGATATAGTAAATGCTATATAAATGTTAACTATTATTTATTTACTTGCAGAGGGAGATACGTACGCCCAGAGTGATCTAGAGTTACTTTGGAAGTTAGTGTCAGAGTCAGTATTCAAATTCAGTTGCTCTACATTCAAGCCAAATACTCTTTTCACTACATTATGCTTCTCTCCTCTATTCTAACTGCAAATGCAATTCTGACTTTGCACATCTAGCCATGGAGTTCATAGTCTTTTTAATATGAACTCCTTTGCCAGTCTGATGAAGGCTATGGACTCCTTTTCAGAATAATGTTTTTATTTATATATATTATTTACATAATGAAGATTTCATATGTCTTAAAATATATGTGGTTACAAAGGAAACAATTGTATTAAAATATAGTTATCAAAGTGTTAAAAATAAAAAGACAAGTTTGCAGACCTCAGGTTACGAAGGAATCTCTCATCTCGACCCTCAAAGAAGAAGCATCTGGCTTAAGATTTTGTAAGGTGTTCTTCCTTCTTACAACGTTATACATTTAAACCCTTGGTATTAACTCTGATATAAACTGCAATGTAAGCACATGGTCTTGAGGAGACGTTAATTCAATCTTTCTGACTTCCGAGTTAATAGAGCCATTTGTGGCTCGATGATTAGAATCCTAAGCTTTTCTCATATGCTTGATCTTGTCTGTTTAATTCAATCTATACAATACCTATCACAGTACCTTGAGAGAAGTGGGGTTTAATAAATGCTTTTTGATTGATTGTGAGGGAAATCGTGGGTAAATTTCTGCTGTGCTAGCTAAATCCAAGCTACCCGGAGCTGGAAGGACAAAATGAAAGATTGTTCAAGAATATTCAAAGAGCTTTCAAAACGTTATCCCTTTGTAGATACAAAATTCCTTGGAAGTCAGCCACATGATAAAAGCCATCTAGAAGATATCTCTCAAATCCCCAATCAAAATCTTTATCTTTTTTACTTTGCACAATTCACAGACCCACCAGCATTTCCACAGTGAGGTGAAAATCCCCTCAGATCCCTCGTGGTTCTAAAAAGCATTCTTTCAATTCTTGGGGGAAATCTGCTTTTTACTCTTGCCTCTTCAGAAGAAAGGAGTTTTGTTGTTTCTTTTAGTGAACAGTGGCAATTCAGCGGATGCCCTTTACACCTAGTTAGCTTTTATTAGCTACAGTGTATCATGAAGCAATATACTTTTGCTCCTTCAAAATATCACTAATCTTATTGAAGACATCAAGAGATTATTGGAATACAGCTTTTGAAGTTGGGCAGTGTGCTAGATGAAATAATATAGTTTCAGGTTTTCTATCAGTCCCCCTCAAATACAAGTTTGTCATGGGCATTCTTGAAATGTGAATTCTGAGTTCTGAAATTAACTTTTGCAATTAACCCTTCCCACTTCTTGCTCATCTGCTCCTCTTCTCCCTACCAGTTCCCCAAATGCAAAAGTCATTGATATACAGCCTTGACAAGGCTAAAAAGAAAGAGAAAAAATAGTTTCTGTCCTCGAAAAACTTATGAGAAGATAGCATGTAAATATAAGATATATGGGTTTGTGTGCCTGTTCATCTAAACATAAATGCCTTGGGTGCAACCAAGAAGAACATTTTTTAAATGCTTTTTATATAAACACATTTTAGGGAGCAGCTAGGTGGCTTGATAAATTAAGAGGGAGGCCTACAGACAGGAGGTCCTGTATTCAAATATGACCTCACATACTTCCTAGCTGTGTGACCCTGAACAAGTCACTTGTAACCCTCGTTGCCTAGATTTCTTGGCCCTAATCATTCTTCTGCCTTGGAAATAATACATAGTGTTGATTCTAAGGCAGAAGGAAAGGGTTTTTTAAAAAGCACATTTTATTGCTAGGAAATTATATTTCACTATTCCTCTGTTTAAAGTCAAGTCAACAAAGCAACAAGCATGCAGAGAGACAGAGAGACAGAAAGAGACAAAGAGAGTTAAAAGGCATTTATTAAATACTTTGTCTATGCCAAGCACTGTTCTCAGTACTAGAAATAAAAATATAAGCAGCATGAAAAATAGTCCTTACCTTTAAGGAACTTATATTCTTTTTTAAAAATTAAATTAACTTTTTTTCCAGATTACTTGTTGATATAATTTTCAATAATCAATAAGCTTTTACTATTTGCCAAGCACTGCATTAAGGACTGAAGATTCAAAGAAAGAGAAAAAATAGTTTCTATCCTCAAAAAACTTATGAGAATAGTTTATATATACATTTTGGGGGGATCAAATGACGTCTTCTATTGTGTGGGGAAGGGGGGGAAGATATCTGGGAATTTTAATGTAACAAAAACTTCATTGTGACTCTAAAAAAAATTTATGAGAAGATAGTATGTAAATATAAGATATATGGGTTTGTGTGTCTGTTCAGCTAAACATAAAGATGATACAGCTTGCAGGTGGCAAGGATTCATATGATCTGGGATCTGGCTCACCTTTGTGTAGAATGGCAAGAGTGTTCTCTTGGGACCCTCAGCTGGGAATAGAGAGGGAACAGGCTGGATCTGAGACCACCAAAGCTGTGCCTTCTCTCCATGAGGGGCATTGGACAAGACTTTACCTAAAACACCTAAAGAGTCTCTGTTCTAGAGGTCTGGTTTAGAATGAAAGTCCCTTCCCTGATTGCTTTCAAGGGAGAGGGTAGCCCTACAATCTCCAGCTTAGTCTTTCTTACCAAATGCTGGTTATACAAAAGATCATCATTAATTGCTAGTAAACGTCTTTATCAAAGGAAAGAGAAAACAGAAATCAGAAAGACTATATAAATTAGAATATGCCAATGACTATTCAGGAGTAAATGAACTCATCATTTGGGAGTAAGAAGATCTGAGCTCAAACAATCATTGATGGGAGTTCATTCTCAGCATTTTCTAGAGCTGGCAGAGCTAGAAATCAAGGGACGTGATAGAGGGCAGCTTTGCCCTATGTCTCTGAAGCTAATAGGACCCAGTTTGCGAATTCAAAAGTCTATGTCTTACCTCTCTTATCTGTCTTTCTCAAAGTGTGTCATTTAACAATCTTTCTCACACAGGGCCTAAGGCAGGGGTCGGCAACCTTTTTGGCCATGAGAGCCATAAACGCCACATTTTTTAAAATGTAATTTCGTGAGAGCTGTACAGTGCTCACAGTGTGCGCTTCCATAACAGCGCCTGAAAAAAAATTGACTTTATGGCTCCTGCAGAAAGAGCCATATCTGGCCCTCAAAAGAGGCAGATATGGCTTGAGAGCCATACGTTGCTGACCCCTGGCCTAAGGGAAAGAAAGGGAATAAGCATTTATTTAGCACTTTGCAGTGCCAGGCCATTTACAAAAATTATTTCATTTGATCCTCACAATAACACCGTCAGATAGGTGCTATTAGTATTATCTCCATTTTACAGATGAGGAAACTGAGACAGATAGGAGTTAAATGAGTTGTGCAGGGTGACACTGTATCTGTGGCAGGATTTGAATTCTAGTCTTCCTAACTCTAAATTTAATTCTCTGTTCACTGTGCCAGTTAACTGCTGCCACAGATCCAGAGCATCACACGGCCTTCTTTCAGCCAATAAAGAATCATGTCTTCCTCCATCTATGTAGCATCAGAGGTCTGTCCCTGAGGGATAAAAAATAAAAATGAAAACTCCTCCCAGGCTCCAACTGGGTAAACATAAACTATATACAGAATAGATGGAATATATTCTTGGAGAGAAAGACATTAGAAGTTAAGAGTCTGATAAATGCCTCCTTGAGTAGGTGGGATTCTTGCTGAGTCTTGAAGGAAGTCAGAGAAATTAAGAGACAGATGTGAGAGGGCATAGGGGGTGACTACTGCAAAGGCAGGGAGATGAGAGATGGAATATTGTGTCATCCAGGCGGCACCATAGCACAGAGAACCCTAGACCTAGAGTCAGCAAGACCTGGAGTTCAAATCTCACACGAGACGCTTATTAGCTATGAGATCCTGGGAAAGTCACTTAACCTCTGCTTGCCTCAGTTTCCTCAACTGGAGATAATAATAGCACTTGTCTCTCAAGATTGTGAGATTATGAGGATCAAATGAAATGATATTTGTAAATCGCTAAGTACATAGGTACTTATTTTGCTAAAAGCTGTCACATAGATTTCAGTAATGATTCAGACTCTTAGGTAGTAGAATGCACAGGCTTCTCAATTTTCCAAAGTGTATGTTTGTGTATGGTTGGTGTGAAAGTGGGAAGACTTGCTCCTTTCAAAGCCAGGTCCTGGCTCTCACACTACCATTTACCTTTCATGGGCCCTCAAAGTCTCTTAGGCTAAAATAGTTGCTGTCAATGACATTTTTGTCTCAGAACCTTCCTTAAGCATTGGATTTGATTTATAGAGTATATACCTTCTTTGCATACCCTTAGCTCATTTTGCTCACTTAATGCTGTGTTAAAATCCCTCTTTTGTGCCAGAATTCAACAATCTCCATAAAAGCATGTTTCTCTGACATTCCTAGAGAAGCATCTTTCTCATCACTCTTTTCCTTCCCTACTCTTAAAAATAGCTTTTTAAAATTACTTAGTAGCTTCAGGGCATATCAAAAGCACTTGCATGCTAATTAGAAGTTAATTAATTGTAATTTTCTTTAAATGCAGAAGCAACTTAAAACATCTAAGATATACCAAGAGGTTTTCAAAATGGAAGGAGAAGGAAAACAAGTGTCTAGAAGGATGCTGGATAGTCTGAAGCAAAAGTTCTCAAACATGAGGTCAGAATTTTTTTTCCACAAAAATACTAAGATATTTTAATTTCTAATTCAGTAAATATCAAAAGACACAATGTGATTAAGTAGTGAAGTGGAGAGTGTTGGGCCTAGAATCAGAAAGACTTTTTTTTGTGAATTCAAATTTGACCTTAGGCATTATGTCCCTGGGCAAATCACTTAACACTATTTGCCTCACTTTCCTCATATATAAAATGAGTTGGAGAGGGACATGGGAATCCATTCCAGTATCTTTGCCAAGAAAACTCCAAATGGGGTCACAAAGAGTTGGATACAACTGAAATGACTAAACAGCAGTAACTTAAGCAAAAACTCTTTGTGAGTCTTCAATAATTTTTAAGTGTAAAGGGGTCTTGAGATTTTTTTTTTTTAAAGTTTGAGAATCCTTGGCTTGAAGTGTATTGCAGTTCAGTAATTCTTATAAGACCTTTGAAGACCAAGAGAGCTTTAGTGACATTCCTCAAGATCCTTTGATTCTTAATACTCAAGGAATACATCCAGTTTCTTCAAATATGATAATCGTTTACATTTTGCATATTTCTGTGAAAATTTTTGCTTGTTAAGTAATTCAAGGAGCAAAAAGGCTAGGGAAACTAATCAACTTTCTGGGACTTTTCATATTAGGAGTAAGAGTAAAGAATATTATCTGATGTCTGATTTTCTGATTTTGTCAACCCCCTTTTAATATAAAAAATTTCTCATACTCTTACATGATGGCAGTTATGTTATTAGATTTAATTTGAGAACATTTATTAAGTTCCTAAAATATGCAAGGTACTGGGCTGGATAACAGGGACAAAAAAAATAAATGGAAGTCTCTTATATTTAACAGAGGGAACATGTGGACAAATAACTAATAGTAAAAGAAAATAGAAGAGGGAGGGAGCATTATCAATGGGGAGTGGGGGGAGATGAAGGAAGGGTCATGTGTTATAAAATGGGTCATGTGTTAAGCTTTGATAGAAGAGCCTAAATGATCTTTAAGAATTCCTTCTAGTTGTAAATCTAGAATCATTTTCTATGATTGGGACCTGAAAGAAAAGGAAGAATAAAGGATGACAATGCATCTACATACCTAGGTTACAGACTATCTTGATGTCTGCAACAGAAAAAGGAAAGCTGAAAGTTTGTTCATTATTGTTGACCTTTGTACTTGGAGGACCAAAATGACATCACTGATATGGGGTGGGAAGATAAGAGCATCTGGGGATAGAGGCTTTGAGAACACTCTAGTAGGAGGAGAATGAAGAGAATTAGAGCCTTACAAAATAAGAGAGGAAAGAGTGTCCAAAGTCAGCAATATGAAAAGTTGCAGAAAAATTAAAGACTTCACTACTTAAAAAAAAAAAAGGATACCAGATTTAGCAGTCAAGAGCTTATAGGTAACCTAATAGAGAACAGTTACAGATACAGATCCAGTAGTGGCATTACTGGATCAAAGGGTATGCACAGTTTTATAGCTTTTTGGTTATAGTTCCAAATTGCCCTCCAGAATGGTTGGATCAACTCATAACTCCACCAACAATGCATTAATGTTCCGATTTTGCCACATACCCTCCAACATTTACTACTTTCCTTTACTGCCATCTTGGTCAATCCGATAGGTATGAGGTGGTACCTCACTGTTGTTTTAATTTGCATTTCTCTAATCAAAAGTGATTTAGAACATTTTTCATGTGATTATTGATGGCTTTGATTTCTTCATTTGAAAATTGCTTATTCATATCCTTTAACCATTTGTCAGTTGGGGAATGACTTGTATTCTTATAAATTTTACTTAATTCTTTACAAATTTGAGAAATTAGACCATTATCAAAGATATTTGTAATAAAATTTCCCCCCAGTTTTTTGTTTCCCTTCTCATCTTGGTTAGATTAGTTATGTTTGTATAAAAGCTTTTTCATGTAATAAAATCAAAATTATTCATTTTTTATACCTTATATTACTCTCTATCTCTTGTTTGGTCATAATTTCTTCCCTTCTCCAAAGATCTGCCAGGTAAGCTATTCTATGTTCCCCTAATTTAGTTATGGTATCACTCTTTCTATCAAAATTGCATACATCCATTTTGACCTTATGTTGGCATAGGCTATGAGATATTGGTCTATACCTAGCTTCTGCCATGCTATTTTCCAATTTTTCCAGAATTTTTTGTTAAATAGTGAGTTCTTATTCCAAAAGCTGGGATCTTTGGGTTTATCAAACACTAGGTTGCCAAGGTAATTCTCCCCTATATATTGTGTATCTAATCTACTCCATTGATCTACTCTTCTATTCCTTAACCAATATCAGATTGTTTTGATGATTGATGTTTTATAGTACAATTTGAGACCTGATACTGCTAGGCCTCCTTCTTTCACATTTTTCTTTCATTAGTTACCTTGATATTCTTGACCTTTTGTTCTTCCAAATGAATTTTGTTACTTTTTCTAGTACTATAAAAATAATTATTTGGTAGTTTGATTGATATGGCACTGAAAAATAAGTTAATTAATTTAGGTAGAATCATCATTTTTATTGTATTTGCTTGGCCCACTCATGAGAAATTAATATTTTTCCAGTTCTTTAGATCTGACTTTATGTGAAAATTGTTTATAATTGTGTTCATATAATTCCTGTGTTTGCCTTGCCAAATAGATTCCCAGGTATTTTATATTGTTTAGAGTAACTGTAAATGGAATTTCTCTTTCTAACTCTTGCTACTGGACTTTATTGGTAATATATAGAAATGCTGATCATTTATGTAGATTTATTTTGTATCCTGCAACTTTACCAAAGTTGTTAATTATTTCATCTAATTTTTTAGTTGATTCTCTAGAATTCTCTAAGTGTACCATCATATTATATGTGAAGAGTGAATGTTCAGTTTCCTCAATGCCTACTTTAATTCCTTCAATTTCTTTTTCTTTCCTTATTGTTAAAGTTAGCATTTCTAATACAATATTAAATAATAGTGGTGATAATGGGCATACTTACTTCACTCCTGATCTAATTGAGAAAGCTTCTAACTTATCCCCATGGCAGGCCATACTTGCTGAAGGTTTTATTTTTGTACTACTTATCATTTTAAGGAATGATCCATTTATTCCTCTGCTTTCTAATATATTTTTTTTAAACCCTTGTACTTCGGTGTATTGTCTCATAGGTGGAAGAGTGGTAAGGGTGGGCAATGGGGGTCAAGTGACTTGCCCAGGGTCACACAGCTGGGAAGTGGCTGAGGACGGGTTTGAACCTAGGACCTCCTGTCTCTAGGCCTGACTCTCACTCCACTGAGCTACCCAGCTGCCCCCTCTAATATTTTTAATAAGAATGAGTATTGTGTTTTCTCGAAGGCCTTTTCTGCATTTATTGAGATAATCATGTGATTTCTGTCAGTTTGGTTATTGATATGGTCAATTATGCTGATAGTTTTCCTAATAGTAAACCAGCCCTGCATTCCTAGTGTAAATCCTACTTGGCAATAGTGAATGATCCATGTGATATATTGCTGTATTCTCCTTACTAGTATCTTATTGAAAATTTTTGCATCTATATTCATTAATGAAAATGTCTATACTTATCTTTCTCTGCTTTTATTCTTCCTGGCTTAGGCAATACTACCATATTAATTTAATAAAAATAATTTGGTAGAATTATTTCTCTGCCTATTTTCCCCAAATAGTTTATGTAGTACTGGGATTAATTGTTCTTTAAATGTTTGATAAAAATCACTAGTGAATCCATATGGTCCTGAGGATTTTTTCTTAGGAAGTTCCTTGATGACTTGTTCAATTTCTTTTTCTGAGATGGGATTATTTAAGTATTCTATTTCCTCTTTTGTTAATCTAGGCAATTTATATTTTTGTATTCATTTCACCTAGATATTTATTGCCATATAATTGAGCAAAATAGTACTTAATAATTACTTGTAATTTCCTCTTCATTAGAGGTAAGATCACTCTTTTCATCTTTGATATTGTTAATTTGATTCTCTTTTTTCTTTTTTTTTTAAGTTAGATTAACCAGTATTTTATCTATTTTGTTTGTTTTTTTCAAAGTACCAGCGCCCAGTCTTATTTATTAGTTCTTTTACTTTAAATTTTATTAATTTCTACTTTAATTTTTAGGATTTCCAATTTAGTTTTTTATCTAGAGACTTTTAATTTGTTCTTTTCGTATTTTTTTAGTTGCATGCCCAATTCATTGATATGCATTTTCTTTATTTTATTAATGTAAGCTTTTAGAGAGACAAATTTCCCTCCATGTACTGCTTTGACTGAATCCCATAAATTTCAATATGTTGTCTCCTCATTGTCATTCTCATTAATAAAATTATTGATTGTTTCTATAATTTGTTCTTTGGTTCACCCTTTTTTAGCATTACTCCCTAATTAATTTTTTTTAAACCCTTAACTTCTGTGTATTGGCTCATAGGTGGAAGAGTGGTAAGGGTGGGCAATGGGGGTCAAGTGACTTGTCCAGGGTCACACAGCTGGGAAGTGTCTGAGGCCAGACTTGAACCTAGGACCTCCCATCTCTAGGCCCAACTCTCAATCCACTGAGCTACCCAGCTGCCCCCCCCAATTAATTTTTGATTTATTTTTCCATGGAGCTTTTTGATTATAATGTTTATTGCCTTATTATCTGAAAAGGATGCATTCATTATTTCTGCTTTTCTGCATTTGGTTGTGAAGTTTTATATCCTAATACATGACCAGTTTTTATGTAGGAGCCATGTACTACTGAAAAGAAGGTATATTCCTTTCTTTTACCTTTCAATTCTCTTCAGATATCTATTAGTTCTAACTTTTCTAAGATTTCATTCACTTGCTTTACTCCTTTACTTATTTCTCATTTATTTTTTTGGTTTGATGTATCTAAATCTGAAAGGAGGAAGCTAAGGTCCCCTACTAGTATAGTTTTATTGTCTATTTCTTCCTGAAGTTCATTTAATTTCTCCTTTAAAAATTTAGAGACTATAACATTTGATGCATATATGTTTAGTATTGCTGTTACTTCATTATTTATAGTACCCTTTAGCAAGATGTAATTTTCTTTCTTATCTTTTTTAATGAGATCTATTTTTGCTTTAGCGTTGTCTGAGATCATGATTGCTACTCCTGCTTTTTTTTTACTTTAGATGATACACAATAAATTCTACTCTAGGCCCTTACCTATACTCTATGTGTGTCACCCTTCTTCCAACATGTTTCTTGTAGACAACATATAGTAATTGGATTCTGTTTCTAATTCACTCTGCTATCTGCTTCTGTTTTATGGGTGAGTTCATCCCATTTGTATTCATAGTTATGATTACCAGCTGTGTATTCCCTTCCATCTTATTTTCCCCTTTTGATCCTGCTCTTTTTCCTTTCACTCTGTTCCTCCTCACTAGTGTTTTGCTTTTTATCATCCCCTCCCCCCCCACACATCTCCCTTCCTCCTATTATCACCCCCTTCACTTGTCTTATTCTCCTCCTACTTCTCTATAGGATAAGATAGGATTCTAAACTCCAATGAGTATGTTGTTATTTCCTCTCTGTGCTAGTTACAATGAGAGTAAAGTTTAAGCATTGCCTTATTACCACCCTCATCCTCTCCTCCACTATAATAGCTTTTCATGCCTCTTTATGTTATATTATTTATCCCTTTTTATCTCTTTCTTCCTTTTCCTCTTAGTGCAATCCCCTTTTTCACCCCTTTATTTTTTTTGCATATCATATAATCCTAATCAGCATACTTCTCCACCCTCTAAGTCTACTCCTTCTAACTACTTAACTTTTTTTTTAAACCCTTATCTTCCATCTTGGAATCAATAATATGTATTGGTTCCAAGGCAGAAGAGTGGTAAGGACTAGGCAATAGGAGTCAAGTGACTTGCCCAGGGTCATATAGCTGGGAAGGGTCTGAGGCCAGATTTGAACCTAGGACCTCCCATCTCTAGGCCTGGCTCTCAATCCACTGAGCCACCCAACTGCCCCCTAAATGCCTGACTATTAATAAGAATTTTAAAGAATCACAAATATCTTCTTTCCATGTAGGAATACATACAGTTTGACCTTATTGAGTCCTTAAATTTTCTCTTTCTTATTTACCTTTTTAGGCTTCTCTTGGGTCTTATGTTTGAACTTCAAATTTTCTATTTAGATCTGGTCTATTTCTCAGGAATGCTTGGAAATGTTCTATTTTATTGAATGACCAATTTTTCCCCCCGAAAGAATATACTCAATTTTACTGGATAAATGACTCTGTGTTGTAAATGTATATCTTTCACCTTCCTGAATAACATATTCCATGCCTTCCAATCCTTTAAGGTGGAAGCTGCTAGGTCCTGTGTGATTCTAAATGTAGCTAATTTTGGAAGTTATCATTTGAAGATTTCTTTCTGATGGTGATCTGTGGATTCTTTTAATTTATATTTTTTATTCTTGTTCAAGTATATCTGGGCAGTTTTCTTTGACAAATTTCTTGTATTATGATGTCCATGTCTTTTTGTTTGTTTGTTTTGTTTTGTTTTTTGATCATGGCTTTCAGGTAGCCTAATAATTCTCAAATTGTCTCTCCTGGATCTATTTTCTAGGGCACTTGCTTTTTCAATGAGATATTTCATGTTTTCTTCTGGTTTTCTTTTCATTCTTTTGATTTTGTTTTATTGTTTCTTGACGCCTTGTGGAGTCATTAGCTTCTAATTGCCCAATTCTATAATTTTCTTTTAGTTTTTAAATTTCCTTTTTTCATTTGGCCTATTTCTTCTTGCATTGCTTTTATTTATCTCTGCCTCTCTTAATTGAGTTTTGAAATCCTTTTTGAGGTCTTCCAGAATCTGAATCCAATTCATATTTTTCTTTTGGACTTTGCTGTGTTTGTTTTGCTTTCACTGTCCCTGTCTGTGCCTTGCTCTTTGTTACCATAAAAATTCTTTATGGTTAGGTGTTTTTTTTTTAATTAACATCTCTTTATTTTCCCAGACTTTTTAAAGGTAGGTTCTATTCTCTGGGAGATTAGGGCACCTTCTTAAACTTTAGATTTTCCTTGATGCTACTTTTAGTCTTATTTCTGGGTTTCTGCCAGTTTCAGTTCTTCCAAGATGGTATGATAGCCTGAGGGCTGGGAGCTCTGAAAGCCACCTCCTACTGCTGATTCAATTACTCCCTGAGACTGCCTGATAACTCAAATTCTAGCCTCAGGCTTGGTTGTAGGCTTTTGGTCTTACTCTGGGCTTGAACAAGTTAGGCACATAGTATACCACAGAATTTCCTGACCTGGGGTTCCTTGAGCTTTTGGCAAGAGGATCAGGGGCTTCAGCTTTGGGTCTATCAACTGTCCCACACTGGGATTTGTGTTCTCACCACAGGCTTGGGCTGGGACTCTTGATCTTGCCCAGACTGATCAGGATTTGTAGCACAGATTGCCCTGGGCTGTAATTCTGGACCTTACTGCAAGTTTGCTTAGAACTTTAAGGAGTATGTTTTGGGTTGCCCTGTTATTGGCCCAGGCAAGGTCTCAGGGACTGGATGTTGGCTCAAGCTCAGGTTCAGAACCTGGAACAGTAGATGTGGATTGGGGCTTGCTCTTTACTCCTTGCTGCAGTCTCCTCCTGCTGGCTGTGCTCCCCTCTCAATCCAGTGCTCCAGATGTTCTCTGCCAATTTTTTAGGTTGTTCTCTTCTTGAAAGTTGCTTCACTCTGACTCTTTGTTGGTTTTTTTTCACTCTTGTATTCATTTGTGGTATTATTTTAAGATTAGTTGGAGAGGATTCTCATGATGTTTTTGAGTTTCCCTGCTTCTACTCCACCATCTTGGCTCCAGAACAAGAAATCTCTGTCAGTGATTTTCTTAAAGTTCAGGTCTAACACTTCCTTACTCAATAAACTCTCCTTGCTCCCTCTGCCTCCATGGTCAAAATAAAATGCTTTATTTGGCACTTAAGGCTTTTTTACAACCTAGTTCTTTCCTATTTTTCTAGTCTTTTTACTCTTTACTCCATACTATACCTTCTTTCTATTCAAGCTCTGCTGGCTTACTTTCTAGTTCTCACAAGGGTTGATAAGTTTTTTGACCCTATACATTATACTGGAACACTCTTCTTCCTCTTCTCCAATTTCTAGCTTCCTTGGCTTTCTTCAAGGTTCATATTCTATGTTCATCAGGAGTCCTTTTCAGATCTCTTACCCTAGTTCCTCCTTTAGATATTCCCTATAGCTTGTATATACATAGTTATTTTCATGTTAGAAAGTGAGCTCCTTGAGGGCTGGGACTTATTTAAACTTTTTTTCTTATCTTCATGCTTAACACAGGACCTAGAACATAGTAAGGACTGTAATAAGTGCTCGTGGATTGACTTTTTGACTGACTATCCACAATGTCAGACTACCTGTCATATTAAACATTGTTAATATGAATTTGGTAATCATAATAACAAATAGGTATATGTATGTCTTCATTTGGACAAAAAAACTTGTTAAGCAAATAATGTTATATGATAATAATTGGCTTTGTGTATCAGGGTTAGACAGATGGAACTCTGGGAATAGAGAAAAGTACTTCCCAGATCACTAACTGTTTCTAGCCCAGCCCCAACAATCATTGTACCTGTCCTCCTTAGAAGCTATAGTTACCAAAGACTTGGAAAACAGTCCTTGCCAACGAAAGCCTTCAAGCTCTTAAATGGTTCAGTATCAGATAAGGACATGGTTATATTAATGAAAATAACATAAAAGAAGATGAATTTCCATCAGCTTTGTGCTATACCTTGCTGACACTGGATCTTTTCCATATAACTTGCTGCTAAACTTTCATCATGTGCTATCTCCCCCATTAGAATGTGAGTTCCTTAAGAGTAGGGACTTCTCTTGTTTTCCTTATATCCCACATATAGCACAATATTTTTTCTTATTTTACTTACTTAGTAAGTGCTTTTTCACTCATTCATTTGTGGATGGTTATGCATTTAAAAGATCTGTAGGTAGGTATACAATTTACGTACCCTCATAAAACTATGGGATCACAGTGACATCTACAGGAATCATTTGTGAATAGTATATGTTATTTTGCCACAGCTCTATCTTTATGACATATTAAAGAAAAACTGGATCCATGGGTAGGAAAATAGTGACCTCTAGTGAAAAAGCTATAGTTCCTTAGATCCTTAGGCATGTTGTTAGGTAACAATTTTTCCCCCTTATCTTAAAGCAAATACAATTTAATGTCTGTGACTATTCTTTAGCTTGCAGTTTTCTATTTTATTATTTTGAATATGCATGATTTTTAAAAGGTAAATGAACAAAAATGTGCATTTTTTCCTATTACCTTTTTCCTACAACATGTATATATGGGATTATAGGATAACAATTGATTAAATAAATATTCTAACTTTCAACTTCTAAAGAATTTTTTTGTGGCATGACTTAGGGAAGGAGAAGGACTTGAGATGAATAAAGAGAAAGAAAGTGTGAAGGTGATCTGGAAGGCATATGGAGAAAGAAGGAGAAACATTTCTGGGATAACCTCCATTGAGCGACTTTGTCTACTTTCTTAAATTTCATAAAATTTGATTTTCTTCTCCACCATGTCACTAAAGCTGAATCACCAAATGATGTCCTTGGTGTTAAATTCAATAACTTAGGATCTGACATTTTTAACATACCTCCTTTAATATTCTTTCTTCTCTCAAACTACATGGCACTACATTCCTAAAATAACTTTGTTACAAAAATTAACTTGCTTTTTTTTTTTTAAACCCTTGTACTTCGGTGTATTGTCTCATAGGTGGAAGAGTGGTAAGGGTGGGCAATGGGGGTCAAGTGACTTGCCCAGGGTCACACAGCTGGGAAGTGGCTGAAACCGGGTTTGAACCTAGGACCTCCTGTCTCTAGGCCTGACTCTCACTCCACTGAGCTACCCAGCTGCCCCCTTAACTTGCTTTTAGTTGGAATGCAGAGAACAATATAAATTGCCCCTAAGGTCCATTTGGTTTCCTTCTCTATAGCATTAGGGAGTTTACATGAAAAGTTCTGAATTCAGTAATGATCACTTTGAGCCTCTAGATAGGAGTTTGAGTTTTTTGTCTCAGTTTATATTTATATGTCTCCAGCAAACCCTTGGCCTCTTTGTGGTTGAAGCAAAATTCAGTTTACAGGAAACAGTTGGGTAACAAAACAACAGATTATATTATAGTGTCTGTGGAAAAGCAGGCATCAGGAGGGGAAGTTGACATAAGAGCTGGAACTTCCGTTTCTAGGACTTCCAATGGTCTGAATTCTACTTTATGCCAGTGGAGCACATCTCCCTTCTATACCATAGCTCAGTCCACACATTGCTCCATGCTCACTTCAGCCACTAGCATCTAGATTCTCAGATTCTGAGGTAGTGTTTTCCTTTTATACAGAGTTCTAAGAGGTGATCCAATCTCTCATGAGGAGGTATAGAAGACCCGTTCACGTTGAATTTGGATTGATTGATTCAAACAAAAGTGTTTCGTGCCTTGGGGAGCCAAATGGGGGCTGTTTTTATTTCATTCTCATTAGTGCTACTCTTTCTCTAACTGTTCTGTTTCTGATTCAGTGATGCTGAAGTGTGGAGCACTCAATTCCTTCTGATGCTTTCCTTTGTAGAGAGTTTCAAACTTTCAGAACTTATCAAGTTACTCCACTTTCTATTCAATCTTCTTGGTTTGGACTTCATGGAACATCATGCCCTCAAAAGTATTCCCTGATGGTCTCTGACTCCATTTCCTCATCCTCCATCTTCTCAGGCTCCTTTTCTTTGTTGTCCTCCTGTATTAGATCATAAGCTCTTTGAAGACAGGGAAGTCTTTCTTCCTCTTATTTGTATCCCTAGCACTTAGCACAGTGCCTGGTACTAATAAGTGCTTAATAAATGTTAATTGAATTGAATCGAGCCCATTGCTTCTTCCTCCACTTGCTTTTAGAAAATGTTTAAATTCTTGCCTTCTGTCTTAGAATCAGTGCTGTGTTTTGGTTCCAAGGTAATAGAGCCATAAGGGCTAGGCAAAAGGGGTTAAGAGACTTGCCCAGGGTCACACAGCTAGGAAGTGTCTGAGGTCAGATCTGAACGCAAGACCGTCCATCCCTAGTCTTGGCTCTCAATCCACTGAGCCCCTTTCCACTTGCTTCTTAACTGCCCCTTTCCACTTGCTTCTTAGATTCAGGCACTCCCAATACTATTGCCCTGATTCCTTTTCTTCTCTCTAGTAAATTTACCCTCTCCTTTGATTTTAATTGTGATTTCTATTAGTATATCTCAAAATCTATATCTCCAGTTCCCACCTACCACCTTTCCTCTGATCTGCTTTTTAGATATCTCTTCCTGGATATTCCATTGTAATCTCAAACTTCACATGTTCAAAATATAAATCTTCATTGTTTCTCCCTGAAACATATTCACTCCATATTCCCTACTTATGATGATGGTACTACTATTATCTTAGATCTCTAGGTCATCTTGTATTTCTATAACATTATTTTTGTGTGATTGTGTAGCTAGTATTCTCCTCTAATAGAATGGGAGTGCTTATAGGAGTCAGATTAGAATACTCTTTGATAATTGATCTCTTCCTATCTTCCCCTGCCTCTGTACCATTGCTCATGTTATTTTCCTTATCCTCAGAAAAGACTCATCCTCCAAATTCATCTTTTTAAATGTTTTCCCTCCAACATCTGACTAATATGCTATCTCCTTCACAAAGCCCTTCCCTATTTCCCCCAATTAGGATGTTTTTGCCTTCCTCAAATCTCTTACAGCTTTGTTTCTATCCTCTTTACCCTCTACCCTCTTTATGCCCTTAATCATATTCTAATTATATTATAGTTATCCCTGAATTTATCTTATTTCCCCTACTACACTGTAAACTCTTTGAGTGAAGGGACTGTCTTACTTTCTTCTTTGTTATTTCCAATGCCTCTCACAAAGCCTTGTATGTAGCAAGGCTTTATAAATATGTGTTGCAATTATATAAAATCAGATTGGGAGATATGAGAGAACAGTGGAAATATATAAAGTGCCATCCAAATGTAATATGATTATGAGATGATGGGGAGGATTTCCTTCTCTAATCAAGTGTCTAGAGAAGAACAACAAATATAATTAAAGAAATGGAAAATAGGATATCTAAGGGAAGTATAGAGGAGTGCAGAAAATTGCTTAACAGTGTTCTTTGTAATAATAAAGAGGAGCCAGTAACCAATGTTAGATCTAAGGGAGAGAGAGAGAGAGAGAGAGAGAGAGAGAGAGAGAGAGAGAGAGAGAGAGAGAGAGAGAGAGAGTCTATATGGTGAGTCTCTCTTCTAGCTCTCCCTTTGTGCCAAATATACACTGGGAGATTTTGAAGCAGTGTCACCCTGAAACTGAGTGACCTGGATGGTTGTGCTGCCCCACAGGAGTTGGGGGCAAGGCTTCCCTATAAGATGAGGTATGTGGTACCCTAATCTGATACCAAATAAATACAGGGTTCACACAAACCTCCCTCCATCAGTTAAATTCACAGTGGGTGGTCCAGCTTCAAGATGGAGGCAGCCAGACCAAGCTGTAGTTCCCCTCTCCCTTGTAGTCTCCCTGGCACTCTGGAATGTTATCTGACTGATGGATGGCTTTTATTACTCTCAGCTCAGGGATTGGGGAAAGGGGTAAAGGGCAGAGGGATTTTGGGGTGCCCTCTTCTCTATTTCTATTGTGTCTGTCCCTTAGGTGGGAACCTTAATGGTTCCCACTCTTAAGCTTCTTCCCTTGACCCTTCTCCTTCTGTTTCTATTTCTATTTTTCTCTTTCTATCCTTTTCTATAGTTGTAAGTTTTTGACTGAAGGGTCTCTCAGCAAGGTTGGGTAATGGGAGAAGGAGACTAAGAAATTGCTCCCAAAATGGAGTCCAAAAACTTATCTTACTCGATGGTTGAAGTCTTGATGGGTGAGATGCGATGGAATCTTTGACCAGGGAATCAGGATTTCAGTTTCCAAAGCAAGATCTTCAGGAAGCCCTCAGGACTGGATCCGAGCTGGGATGTCTGCCTCCTCTCTCTCCTCCCGGTGCTCAGCCCAAAGCTCTCTCTTCTCCTCCTCCATCCGGAGCCTTTCCCAGAATTCTCTCTGGTCTCAACTGTCAGTAACTGTCACCAACTGCCTTCTTCTGGCTCCTTTTGTCCCATCCCCCTTGCACAAATCCCATCCTTACATCTTCCAGTATATAAAGAGTTGTTCCAAAGCAGATACTTTGAATTTTCTCCATTTCCCCAAAGTTGCACATAAGAGAAGAGGCCCAAGTTGTCCTGAAGAAATTTACTTTGATGAAGGCAGTGTTGGATTAGCACATAAAGCATCCAGTATTTGATGTGGGGTATATGGGTTCAATTCAAGGAATTTCAGTGAGCATTCATTTATTGAGCACTTATTACATGTAGTACATATGTAGGTGCTCTGCTAAGTGCTGAATATACAAAGACAGAAATGAAATAGCTTCTGTTCTCAAGGAATTTACATTCTATTGGTGGAATACAACATGTCTACAAGTAAACGAATATAATTTCAAGAGGTAGAATGCTAATAACTAGAAAGGTAAGAAATGTTTCATGTTGGAGGTGGTACTTGAGTTGTGCTTTGAAGGAACCTAGAGATTTTAGGGATTCTACATTGGAAAAGGAAATGACAAACCATCCCAGAATCTTTGTTGAGAAAACCCCACAGACAATATTAAAAATGATATTTAGAATTGATTGACATTCTGGAAGGCAATTTGGAATTATACCCAAAGGACTTTAAAAGAATGCTTGCCTTTTGGTCCAGCAATGCCACTACTAGGTTAGTACCCCAAAGAAATTTTAAAAATAGGGATGAACTTGTTTACACAAAAATATTTGTAGCTGCACTTTTTATGGTGGCAATAATTGGAAAATGGGGGGATGTCTCTCAACTGGGGAATGGCTGAACAAATTGTGGTATATGATGGTGATGGAATACTATTGGGCTATAAGGAATGATGAACTACTTGATTTCTTAAGAACTGGAAAGACCTACATGAACTGATGAAGAGTGAAATAAGCAGAACCAAGAGAACATTATACACAGTAAACTGAAACATTGTGGGAAGATTAAATGTAATAGACTTTGCTATTAATAGCAATTCAATGAACCATAACAATTCTGAGAGACTTATGAGAAAGACAGCTATCCACAGCTAGAGAAAAAACTATTGGAGTAGAAATGCAGAAGAAAACATGATTTATCGCTTATTTATATGGATATATGTTTAGGGATTTTGGTTTTAAAAGATTACTCTATTACAAAGATGAATAACATGGAAATAGATTTTGAATGATAATACATGTATAACCCAGTGGAATTGCTTGTTAACTCTAGGGGGCGTGGGGAGGAAAGCAGGGAGGGAGAGAACATGAATCATGTGACCATGGGAAAAACTTTTTTTTAATTTAAAAAATACAGTATTCAGAGCACATCATATAAAATGCCAGGCTAGATAAATCAGAGTCTGAACTAAGGTTATGGGGAGAAATATCAACAATCTCAAATATGCAGACAATATCACTCTGATGACAGAAAGTGAGGAATTAAGTAGTCTTTTGATGAGGGTGAAAAAGGAGAGTGTAAAAGCTAACTTGAGGCTTAACAAAAAAAAAAGATCATGGCAACTGGTCTCATGAATTCTTGGCAAAGAGAGGGAGAAGAAATGGAAACAGTATCAGATTTTATATTCTTAGACCTAAAGATCACTGCAGCCCTGAAATTTAAAAGATGCTTATTTTTTGGAAGGAAAGCTATGGTAAATCTGGACAATATACTAAAAAGTGTAGATAGCACCTTGCCAGCAAATGCCCATATAGTCAAAACTATGGTTTTTCCACTAGCTGTGAGAACTGGATTGTAAGAAAAGCTGAACACCACAAATCAATACTTTATATTGTGGTTCTAGAGAATTTTGAGAATCCCATGGACAGCTAGGAGATCAAATCGATCAATACTTAAAGAGAATAACTTGGACTATTTACTGGAATGTCAAGTACTAAAAGAAGCTTAAATACTTTGACCATACAATGAGAAGAGAGGTCTCACTAGAAAAGTTCTTGATGTTGGGAAAGATTGAAGGCAAAAGGAAAAAGGGAATGGCAGAGAATGAACACAATAGATAGAAGAAATAAATATGAGCTTGGACAGACTTTGGGAGATAGTGAAAAATCGAAGGACTTAATATGCTATGGTCCATGAAGTCTTGAAGAGTCAGATATGACTGACTGAATGAACAATAATAACAAGGGTTTGTAAAACAGGGAATTGAGGAGCATGAATTTCAGATGAGGGAGTCCACTCATGCAAAGGCATGATGAGGTAGAAGATGGAATGTTGGGTATGGAGAATGGCTAGCAAAACAGTTTGACTGGAGAGTGCACGAAGGGAGATAATATGAAATAAAACGGAAAAGGTCAAATGGGAACCAGATTGCAGAAGGCTTTAATATGAAAGTGAAGATTTGGTTTTATTCCAGTTGTTGTTCACCTGTGACCCTGTTCTTTGTGACTGCATTTGATATTTTTTTTGGCAAAGATACTCTAATCATTTACCATTTCTTTCTCCAGCTCATTTTGCAAATGAGGAAACTGAGGTAAATCAAGTTAAGTGACTTGCTGAGTGTCACACAGGTAGTGTCAAAGACTGGATTTGAACTCAGGTCTTCTTGACTCCAGGTCCAGCATTCTATCTATAGTGCCACCTAGCTGCTATTTCAGATTCTAAAAAAAAAAAATAATAAAACACAGTTTGCTCCCTCAATAAGAATCCCTAATATTTATGTAACACTTCACAAGTTATAAATATATCCAGTGTACTGATCTCTGTTAAAATTTCATGGATCGGGGGCAGCGGGGTAGCTCAGTGGATTGAGAGCCAGGTCTAGAGACGGGAGGTCCTGGGTTCAAATCTGGCCTTAGACACTTCCCAGCTGTGATCCTGGGCAAGTCACTTGACCCCCCATTGCCTACCCTTACCACTCTTCTGCCTTGGAGTCAATAGACTCCAAGTCTATTGGCTCCACAGTCAATAGACTCCAAGACAGAAGGTGAGGGTTTAAAAAAAAATTTCATGGATCTCCATAAGTAGGCAGTATTCAAATCCACTCTTTGGGAAAATACTCCTATGGATGGAAGATCCACATCCATGTTAATATTTACTCCTAAGAACCCTCGCATTCATATTTGTCTGATCTGTACATTTCTCATCCATGTCCTTACATGTGTTTTCTACAGAGTCTATCCATTGTACTTAGGATTTCTTCATATTATCTTCATATTTTATAGATGGCAATAGAACATAACAGTAGTTGGTATTTATATATTATGCTGAGGGTTGCACAATGCTTTACATATATTTGCTTTTGATTTTTCAAAAACTCTCAGAGATGGGTGTTATTATTAATGCCAGTTTATAGATGAGGAAATTGAGGCAGTCAGTTAAAAGACTTGCCTAAGGTCATACACAAGTAAGTGTCTCGAGCTAGACTGGAAATCAGGTTTTCCAGGTTCAGCGTTTTATCCTTTGTATCAACTAAATCAGGGATTGGCAACCTTTTTGGCCATGAGAGCCATAAACGCCACATTTTTTAAAATGTAATTTCGTAAGAGCCGTACAGTGCTCACAGTGTGTGCTCCTGTAACAGTGCCTGAAAAAAAATTGACTTTATGGCTCCTGCAGAAAGAGCCATATCTGGCCCTCAAAAGAGCCAGATATGGCTCAAGAGCCATACGTTGCCCACCCTTGAACTAAATGCTTTTAACGTGTGAGCTGTGCATTGGTTATCATTCTCTATTACTAAGAAACCAGTTCATATTTTTTTACCATCATATTGTGATGATAGAATTAACTCTCCCTTTGTCTATTTTTAGTTAATCAAATCAAGAATTTAAAAGTACCTCTACTTAACACTTAAGTAAGAGAATTCACAAGTCATTTACTAGAGAAAACTCTTACCTCCAAAGGGGGTATCCAGCTGTGGGCAGTGCTAGGCAAATTGAAAGACTAATTGGTTTCTGTGAAGAGGGGGAAGAGACAGGAAATAATGTGGGAAAAGGGGTAAAAAGAAGAGACCAACATGGTCTGATCTCTTTTCCTTCTTTGGCTTTTGGACAGACGCTTCCCTTGGATTCTGCCTCAGTGAGTAGAGTTGTAGAGACACGCTTTTCTTTAGAGTCATTCTGTGTTGATGGAACTCTGGCTGAAGATGCCACCAGGACTTCCACATAGAGATCAGGACTTGGGGAAGCCCCTGCCGTCTGAACTGGACTTCACCTGAGCAGCACTTATGGCTGGTGCTAGACCAGGCTTTGTCTCCTTCCTATATTTCCCACTTTCAATGTCTCTACCTTATTGTAAATAAAAGCTGCTAACAGTCATTTTGACTTTAGGGGCTAATATTTTATAAACAGCAACCACAATTCAATTTTTATTACTCTCATATTGAGTCAAAATCTAAACTTAAATCTTACAATACATTTCTTTGATAACATCTTTTCTTTCTATTTAATTCCTTTTTTCTAATGTATTTTAGTTTTCTTATTCCTATCATTCTTCTCTCCCTTTCACTTTGGGTCATTCTCAGTATGTATTTGATACTGCTTTTAAGCATATCTCTAATTTAATTTAATTTAAATTTAAATTTTATTATCATGCAAAACACACTTCCATATTGGTTATTGTTGTAAAAGCATACCCATACCTGCCCAAAACCCCAAAATAAAACCATAAATAACGTGATGTGAAAGATAACCTACATCCATAGTATGCTTTGATCTACATCTTCTCTTTTATTAATCACAATAATATCTATGTACATTTGAGAAACAGAAATGAATATATGGTAAGACATTTATTTAGGCTACAGGGGGCACATTTATTTAATTATAAATTTATTTGTGAATCCCTTATACTAATTTCTTATAACCTGAAGGGTCTGTATTGGACAGATTTAGAACCACTTGTTTTTTTTTTTTAAACTTTTACTTTCATTTAATAAATAAATAAATTAATTAATTAAGAACATTTTTCCATGGTTACATGAATCATGTTTTTTCCCTTCCCTCTTCCTACCTCCCTCCCTTAGCCAATGAGCAATTACACTGGATTTTTACATGAGTCATTAATCAAGACCTATTTCCATATTATTGATATTTGCATTAGGGTGATCACTTAGAGCAGGGGTAGGCAACTGTATGTCTCTCGAGCCATATCTGGCTCCACCTCCCAACTGGCCAGTCTGGGCAGAGCCCCAGGATGTGCCCCAGGGGGCCCTTCAGCCCCCACCCCATATTGCAGCACCTTCCGCTTCCATCCTCCTCCTTCTGCAGGCGTTTATGGCTCTCATGGCCAAAAAGGTTGCCGACCGTTGACTTAGAGACTACATCCACAATCATATCCCCAACGAGCCATGTGATCAAGCAGTCCTTTTTCTACTCCCACCATTCTTTGTATGTGGCTAGCATAGAACCACTTCTTTAGAGAGCAAAAGGAAATAAACTTGACAGCTTGGAGAAATGTTGAGTAAAAAAAGTCAAGTTAATAAGAACTGAGATGAAAACTACAAATATATTAAGTATATAAAGGTTCACTATCTCTCATTAATCCTCTTTATGCACCCTCATTCAGAAGAGCTTGTTCTTACAGCCATGTCTTCATTCACTATCTTACCTTCTTTGGAATGTCTTTGCCTCTTTTTTCTGAATTAAAGCTGCATCTCCTTCAAAAAACCCATTCTGATTAAGCCCTCTCTACACTGATTTTGCCTTTATTTTACATTCCTTCATCCTTTCTTGATGTATTGTGTACTATATTCCTCTGCTTTTATTTTTGTTACCTTGTTCTTTAGTTTTATTTACTAACATCTTCTTTTCCCAGTTAGATTATAGAGTACTTGAAGGCAACAACTATATCTCTATCTTGTTTTGTATTCCTCATAGCACTTGGTATAGTGCTTTGCACACAGTATAAGGTTTTGTTTTAGGAGGAAAATATATATTTTTATACATATATGTATATACATATACATATATTAGGAAGACGAGATCTTGAACATGGTTCAGTAATATAAAATCAAATTTCCCACCTTTCTCCAACTCTTCTTCTCTTTAGGAGGTTTAGTAGAATTTGCAAAAATGAACATGCAGAAAAAAATGAAACATTTATTTGCCTAATAGTTCCAAAGTACTCTGTGTCCACTACAACACAAACAGGATGTGAAGAATGTTGGAGAGAGTTCAGAGGAGACCATAAAAATGATTAAATAGTTGGAACTTCTGAGGATAGGTTAAAAGAATTGGGATTATTTAGCCTAGGGAGGAAAAAAAATGATGATTTAGTAACTATCTTCAAACAGAGGAAAACTTACAGCACAGAACCAACATGCCATATGTTCTCAATATTTTTTAAGTAAGAAAAAATTAGCAAAATGTAACAAAAGAGGCTTAATAATATGGCATAAGGGGCGGCTAAGTAGCTCAGTGGATTATGAGCCAGACCTAGAGATAGAAGGCCCTGGGTTCAAATCTGACCTTAGATACTTTCTACCTGTGTAACCTGGGGCAAATCACTTAATCCTGTTTGCCTCAATTTCCTCATCTGTAAAATGAGCTGGAGAAGCAAATGGCAAACCACTCTTTGCTTGGATTTACTTGACTGGAATGACTGAACAGCAATAAATTCATGTTACTATAGTTAGAATAAATTATGTTTGTAGCCAGGAGAATGGAATATATTTCCCAATACTAACTAGGCTATAAACTGGTAAAGTATGCAAATTATCTGCAAGAGATTGATGAAATTATGGACATAATAAAGTTATTGAATTCTTCAGTGTAGTACAACATGGTAACTAGAAGGCAGGTTTTGCAGGATCTCAGAAAGACCGGAGTTGATGTCCTGGTGAGTGTACTTCAGGATTGGGATTCTGATAGGGATGAGTGGAAGGAGAGGACAATGGGATAAAACATTCTAGGGTAAACTGTGTAAAGTTAAACTGGACTCTATTTCTTTATCCCCTGTATTTTGGGAAGTAAACCTTGTCACTATGATCTGATGCTCCCTCCACCCCTCAACAAAAGGGTACCTCCTAAGGTCTTAATCTCTAGGAATCTGGAGCTTTCCTTTTATCCTTAGGACTTCCTAACCTCCTCTTATGGGCTTAGTCTTTCTTTTCTTCACCTTTTCTTGCTATTTTGTTTTTTGGTTATTATGGCTGAAATTCATTCAACATCATTAGGAGGATAGCCCATTAATTTCTATGCTAGTTCTCTGAGGAGACTGTTGTAGGTAAGGTATGTGGCTACCTCTGTGCAGAGAAAGAGCTGAAAGATAGAGAAAAGTTGGAAGTAAGATTAGGAGGCAGTTTTTAAAGATTTGGAATTGTTACAACTAAAATGAAAGACTCATTGTTTCCTTATATCTCATATCCTTTTGAAGGATAACAAAATTATGATTTTTAATATTTCTGCGAACAAAGTCTTTGTTAAAGTAATTTTGGATTTTATGCCACTTACAGCATATTCCCCAAATCTCATTTTCTTTCAGGGCAAATTTTATTAACAGGTTACTCCTCCCAACCCCCCTTATGAACTCTGGCCAATTCCCTCCTACACAAAAGCACTTCATGTTTTTATTTGCAGGATCTAGATGAATCAGAAGATTAATTATCTATAAAGAGAAGGAAAAAAATCAAAAGAAAACAGCCCATATTTTACCGTGAAGTTAAAAGTATCTTGTTCATCCATTTACACTAAAAACTACAGAAAGATTTTCATAGGATACTGTAATTGTTTCAGGGCTTCTTTTAGGCGGGGGTGGGAGTAAACCTGTAATTTCATCAGCCTGGGGAGTCTCTGGTATATTAACTCCTTCCAATGATGCAGGGCCTCTACAATTTCTAGTTTCAGTGCCTTGTAGTGCTGACAGATTAAATGATTTTTCCATAGTTACAAAGCCAGTATGTATCAGAGGCAGCACATGAACCCAGATCTTCTAGGCTCAAAGATTGCACCTCTATTCACCATTCCACATAGCATCTATTTAGTAGATACTATCTACAAATGATTGCAATTCCTAGGCAAGGACTGAAGTAACACAGAGTATAAAATATTGTTCCCAAGAACAGTGTTTTGTTTCCCCCATTACTTTAACTCATATTCTTTCCCCCCCTTAAAAAATCCCTTCTTCCGTCTTAGAATCAATACCATGTATTGGGTCCAAGACAGAAGAGGGTTAAGGGCTAGGCAATGGGGGCTTAAGTGACTTGCCCAGGGTCATACAACATATTCTTTTTAATGCTTCTAACAATACTTTGCTCTTACTTCATCTTGATTCAGAATTTGAGCCATCATTTGGAAGCTTCTTATGTTCTCCTATATCCTTCTAGTTTTCAAGGCTCAGCTCAGGTACTTCCCTCTCTGGGAAGTCTATCTTGATTTCCCTATTTATTAATGCTTTTTCTTCTTCCTCAAATTATGTACTTCTCATCTGTTAAAATATTGTATTCTTACCAGTGAAATATAAACTCCTTGAGATCAGAATGGTTTTACCTTTGCTTTTTTATCCCAAGCTAGGTAGCACAATTCCTGGAATACAGTAGGCTCTTAAGTGCTTGTTGAAGGAAACTAAATTTTATAATTAGGGCTTCTTCAGTGTCTTAGGGTGGTATTTAATTGGTAAGTTAAATTAGATCTTGTTGGGTTCTCCTTTGAATGAATCTAAATCCTAGAACCTAGGATTATTGAACTTTCAAGGTCATACTGTGTTGTTTGTGTATCTGAACACTGTACGTCCTTTGAAAGCCTTCAATATTCAGTGGATTTCACTATTCAGCCCAAAAGAAATGCACTCAGGCAGATGTTATTTACAGGCTATCTCCTATCAAGAAACTGCATTTAAGAAGCTAAATATTCCCAAAGGACATAAGCTATTGAGATTTGTTTTCCCAGAAATGGGTACAAATTCTAAGGGAACTATACAGTGTTTGATATTTAATTGCTGTAACTGTTTACTTGTTGATTCTGATTATAAATTAAGGTACTTGCAGCAAAGCTTGGATCAAACCCTGCTTAGCTAGCCTAATTAGACCAGAAAAATAATGTCATTTTCCAAGACAGAGTGTGCTCTGAAAGACAGAAATCCTAGCCCACCAACCAATAAGATTTGGGTTTTATTTCTCTGATCTACATGACCTGGGCATATCTGCAGTAAAGAGGCAAATGATTCTCTAATAATAAAATAATTAATAACAACCTTTTCTAACTTCTAGAAACATTTTTGAATCTCAAAATTCTGTGGCCAGAAGGGATATCAATGTTTATCTAGTCCAAACATATCCAAAAGAATCCTCGTTATGGGCTTCCTCTCAAGGCAGATCATTTGACTTTTGTCCAGTTCTAATTGTTAGGAAGTTTTTCTGGAAATTATACCAAAATTTGCCTTTTTTTTTTCAGCTTTTACTCTCTGCTCCTAGTTCTTTTCTCTAGAGCTAAAGAGAACCAGATCATGTTAATAAAGATCTACTTTGCATTATTATCACTCCCAATTCAATGCCTATGAAAATTCTATCATTACAATATTTATCTAAATATCTCCCCTTTCTCAGTTTAGATTTAATTTCATTTTTTTCTTTCTTCTCCCATATGTCTATAGCATTTGCCTATCCTTACTTAATTTCTTTCAGAGAGCTTCTTTGGTCCTCATTCCACAATCTCCTTTCCTTTGTTAGTGTTTTCTGGCTCTGAGATTCACTATGCAAACCCATAAATTAAATATAGTGCTTTAAAATCTCAACATTTTCTCTTAAAAGGTTCCCTGCATGACTGACTTCATATAGTATCAGTATAACTTCAAAAGGGTGGTAAATTTCTCCATATCTCTGATGTCCCCCAAAGAAAATTTCCTCTCAACAAATATCTTATGTCTGAAATTTCTTCCAACATGAGATTTCTTTCATTTCACAATTAAGATAAAGGAAAATGTCCCTGGGAGAGTGGATATTGTCTCCAATTTATACTAATGTCTAAATCAACAGAGTCCAATGAGAGACCAGTAGCTAGAAGCTGCCTATAACACCATCAGTTCCTGTTGGAACCAGATTAAAATGTATTTGGGAAATATTTTTTAAAAATAACTAAAAATGCAACAAAACCTAGATAATGTTAATATGTTATTTTCTAAGTCTATATGCCACCAAGGGATCCTTATGTACAGTTTAGTGACCCTATTTCTATTTGAGTTTGGCACCACTGATATAAATGACTTATACTGGAATCTTTCCTGGGAATCAGTTTTAACAAGGAAAGAAGAAAATAGGAAATAAATTCATTTCCATCTGTCTCAGCCCGTCCTAGAAAGTACACTGAATTGGAAGCCAGAAAACCTGGTTCTATTTCAGCTCTGCTATTCACTATGCATATGACCTTGGGCATCTCATTTAAATGCCTCCTACCACTGTTCCTTATTTTAAAAATTAAAGGGTTGGATAGATGATTTCTAAAATCTATTATAGTTTTAAATTATGATTCCAAGATTGGAACCTAAGCACCCAATATGTACAATGCTAGGTGCAGTCAAATAGCCAAGGAAAGACACATCCAACCTAGAAAATCACCATTGTCAGTATCCATCATAATGGAAGTTACCTTCAATAACTTTCTCCTATATCCAATCTCTTACCTTTTCTTCTATATTAGTACCTTGTTCTGTGGACAGATCTCCTATACCATGTCCAAATTGATGTCAATCCAAACCAACTAACTGAAAGAGTGACCTAATAAACTTCAAAGGCATTTTGTAAGAACTACAATTTTTAGTGACCTTTAATATAGACGTCAATATAAGTTCAGGTATGAGGAGAGAAATAGAAAAACTTAAAAGAATAAATTCTTTCTACAATAAGATATTGTTTTTTTTATTAAAAATGTAAATAACAGTTAAGGTTTCTGTCAACCCACAGCTCCCAAGTATAGAATGAGAAACTGTTCACTGTTCAGCAGAAATTTTGTTGAAGTATATCAAAGATACTTATTTCAAGACATACTTTATAAGTCTTTAATTCAGGCTTCTACTTCATTTAATGCATCCTATACATTTGTAGATAACCTTTCATGGAAGTATATCATGAAGCAAGCCTTGTAAAGACAAGGCTAGATATTATTGGTATTATATATACATCTGCATGCGTATGTGTGTGTATTTTCCCTCTCTCTAGCAGTCTTACAACAAGATAAACAGATACTAAGAAAAATAAGAAACCAAATTACAGCAATAGGAGATTTTCAGATAGCCCGGGAGAAGGTTCCTAGTATACAGGCAAAATTTTTGTCTTTAATGTGCCTGTAACTAAAGTTATTGAAAAGTACAAAAGGTCATGTCAGTCATTTGTGTGAATTTGTGGCTGTTTATGAAGACACCTAGTGTTTTATGGGTTTATTCATTCACTTTACAGGAAATCCTATCTTATCATCATTTCCTTCCACTGTTCCCCATTATAAGAGGAATATTTTTTATTTGTAATTAGGTGCCAGTGGTTCCTCTCCACCATATAAGTTAGGAGGTGGATATCTTTCTTATACAACTGAATTTGTTTTAAATGTTACTTTTATTTCCATTAAAAACACACTTCCATATTGGTCATCGTTGTAAGAGCAGACTCACACATAACCAAAACCCCAAAATAAAACCGTAAATACACTGCTGTGAAAGACGACTCCAACAGTTCCTTTTCTGGAGGTGGAGAGCATTCCCCATCATAAATCTTTCAGGATTGTCCCAGATCATTGTAATGCTGATAGGAGCCAAGTTTTCACAGATAACTGTCCTCCAATATTGCTTTTACCATATACAATGTTCTCCCACTTCTGCTTTTTTCACTCTGTATCAGTTCCCACAGATCTTTCTAGTTTTTTTCTGAAATCATCTTGCTTATCATTTCTTATAACACAATAGTATTCCACCGCCAACATGTGCTACAATTTGTTCAGCCATTCCCCAGTTGGTGGACATCCCCTCAATTTCCAGTTCTTTGCCACTACAAAAAGAGCAGCTATAAATATTTTACACGACTGAATTTTTAAAGAGACAGGTTGTTTTCAAACTTAAGTGTCACCACTATAGGGAGCAAGCAGGTCAGTGATTCCCAAAGTGGGCGCTACTGGCCCCTGGTGGGTGCTGCAGCGATCCAGGGGAGCTTTTTTTGTATTACATTCTATTCTGAGTTCAATAAATAGTTTCATAATTTCCAGGGGTGCTAAGTAATATTTTTTCTGGAAAGGCCAAAAAAAGTTTGGGAACCCCTGGTCTACACATAAGTGGCCACTAGATGTCACCATGGAGCCCAAGGTAGGCTTGTAGATGATTTGTTCCTTAATCCCTCCTTTGCAGAAGGGATGGAGTAAAGGTTGTTATGGATTTATTGAATTTTACATTTTTATTTTTTTAGATTATGTGTTGATAGAATTTTTAATATTCATTTTCTGACATTTTGCAATTCATGCTCTCTCCCTCCTTCCCACCCTTCCCCTTTCCCCAAGAAGGCAGATAATATGATGGAGGTTGTATAATACATGTAATATGTATTTCCATGCTCATCATGTGAAATAAGACACATATTGCCTACACTAGAGGAAAATTCATGGAGTAAATAAAATGAAAAATGGTATGCTTCAATCTGCATCAGACTCTGTCTTTTTCTTCTATGGTAGTAGACATTCTTTTTCATCATGAGTCCCTTGGAGTTGTCCTGGATCCTTGCCTTTTTGATAACAGTTAAGTCATTCATAGTTGATCATCATACATTATTGTTGTTACTTTGTTCAAAATTCTCCTGGTTCTACTTACTTCACTTTGTATCACTTCATATAAGTCTTTCTAGGTTTTTTTCTGTGTGTGTGTGTGTGATCATCTTGTTTGTCCATTTAGGACATATCGAGTTTAAAGTACCTACTGGACATCTAGTTCCAGCTATATGAAAGGCAGTTGGAGATCTGAGAGAGGAGGTCAGCAGAGAGTATGAGGCAGTTTAGGTAGTTTGGAGAATCATCAGCATAGCTTAAATCCATGGGAGCTGATGAGATCACTAAATGGATTAATATAGAAGGAGAAGAGAAGAGTGTCCAGGACCAAACCCTGAGGGACACATGGTTTAGAGAATGGATCTGGAAGAGGATGCATCAAAGGAGATAGAAGGAACAGACAGATAGGAGAACTAGGAGAGAGGGAATATGAAGGAATGGAGGGTGATCAGCAATATCAAAGGCTATAGAAAGGTCAAAGAGAATAAGAATAGAGAAAAGGTAATTGATTTGGCAACTAAAATTATTAATAACTTTGGAGAGAGAAGTTTTGGTAGAATGATAAAGTTAGAAGTCAGATTGTATGGAGTTGAAAAGAGACTGAGAAGAGAGAAAGTGAAGGTACCTATTATAGACCACTATCTAGAGGAGTTTAGTTTCAAAGGGCAGAAAAAAATATAAATAGATATGCATATCTTTATATACACACATATACATATTTCTAAATGTATATATACATATGCAAAAGTGGGGATGAAAGGTTAAGGAAGAATTTTTTTTTCAGGATGAAGGAATCATGGCATAAGCATATTTTTTTTTTCATTTTCTTTTTACCCTTAACTTCTGTGTATTGGCTCCTAGGTGGAAGAGTGGTAAGGGTAGACAATGGGGATCAAGTGACATGCCCAGGGTCACACAGCTGGGAAGTGTCTGAGGCCGGATTTGAACCTAGGACCTCCCATCTCTAGGCCTGACTCTCAATCCACTGAGCTACCCAGCTGCCCCCATGAGCATATTTATAAGTAGGCAGGAATGAGCCAACAGAAAAGGATAGATTAAAAATGTGAAAGAGGAGGGGTAACAGAGAGAACGATCTATTGGAGGAGATGGAATGGAATGAATTTACTTGAACTAATAATAGTTGGAAATGACCTTAAACATCAATTCTAGTTCTTGTTACTCCTAGGCCAGGGCTTTTTTCTCTCTAAAGATTATCATGCCTTTAGCCTGTGTTTTGCTAGGAAAAAACCTGAAAATTTTCAGTCATTTCCCTTAGTTCTCATAAGATCTCATTTTTGAAGACTATACCTGTGACATTACTTTCTCGAGATGCTCTTATAACAACCACTGGGGAATGGTCTCCGGACACCTACATGGCAGGACAGTCCTCAGTAGGACAATTTGTAATGGCCTGATTATCTTTGAGAGGTAAGAGAATAGGTAATTAGCATGTAGTTAAGTCTATAATGCCACTGAATTAGAGTCACTATGGGCACAGTTGTTTACAATCAGTAATAATTTGACTCTTTGGGGTTGATCTCTAAGGCAGTAAACCATGGCAAATTGATTCTTTCTCCCCCTTCTGCCTCTCAGGGGTATGACATCAGCACATTCTCTTAATTGACAATAGCCTTTATCCAGCTCTGTCTAATTTCCCCAGCTGTAGCCTCTTGGGTCCTGTGGCAATTGATGGCAGGGAATGGGATGCTTCAGATCTGGGCTTGCTTGGTTCTAATGCTCTTCAATTCAGTTTATTTTGTCAGTTGTATTATTGTATGCTAAATTGGTGAACAAGCCAGTAGTTGTCAATAACTCTTCTAATATTTTGGAGGTCAAGCTGCAATTTCCCGTTAGAAGTATGACTTTATTTCTAGCAACAACTTGAGTACTTCCCCTTTGGGAAAAAAAAATGGTGGTGTTCACTTCAATGCCAGCCCATCTTGTTGCTTTCCTAGCCACTGATGCTGACTCATTAAACCACAAAATCTTTAGTCAAAATATTGTCTTGGGAAGTTGAAAAAACTGAATGAATATCTCTCTTCTATACCTCTGAATACCCTAACAGAGATCATGCTCTGAAAAAAATATTTATGTATTATATATCTCTCTTTTCCCCCTTTGGATATCCCTATTAGTTTTCTCAATTCTTCATTTGAACAGCAAAAACACACACAGCTTAGCAATGGCTTATTATACAGCCTCTAAGAGACAAACTAAATGTTGAACATAAAATGAATAATCAAATTTTGTTTATACAAAACCTTTTTAATCTAATGTAATTGAAAATATTTATTTTACATTTTATAATTTTTTCTAGCTCTTGCTTGGTTTTAAATTCTTTCCTTTCCTAGAGATCTGACAAGTATACTATTCTGTGTTCACCTAACTTATTTGTAGTTTCCTTCTTTATATTCAAGTCATTCACCCATTCTGAATTTATTTTGGTGTAGGGTGTGAGATGTTGATCTAAAACTAATCTCTCCCATATTGTTTTCACATTTTCCCAGCAGTTTTTGTCAAATAGTGGATTTTTGTCCCCCAAATTGGGCTCTTTGGGTTTATCATAGACTGTCTTGCTGATGTCACTTACCCCAAGTCTATTCCACTGATCCTCCCTTCTGTCTCTTAGCCAGTAACATATTGTTTTGATGACCACTACTTTATATTATAGTTCAGTGATGGGCAAACTTTTTAAAGAGGGGGCCAAAGGAAAGGAAATGCTTATCTGTCATTCTATTTCTAAGGCAACTCTTTAGAGTTTCATTGTATGGTATCCTACTCATTGTATTCGTCAGTTCAGGAATAATGTCCCTTGGCCAGATAGAACATTTCAGGTTCCCCCCCCCTCCCAATCTGGTCCACAGGCCAGTAGCTTGCCCATCACTGGTATACTTTAATATCTGGTACTGCTAGGCCACCTTCCTTCACGTTTTATTATTATTTTTATTATTTCCCTTGCTATTCTTTATTTTTTTGTTCTTCCAAATGAACTTTCTTATAGTTTTTTCTAATTCTGTAAAAAAGTTTCTTGGTAGTTTGATAGGTATGGAACTAAATAAGTAAATTAATTTCGGTAGAATGGTCATTTTTATTATGTTAACTCGTCCTATCCATGAGCAATCAATGTTTTTCCAATTGTTTAGATCTAGTTTTAATTGTTTGGAAAGTGTTTTGTAGTTGTGTTCATATGATTCCTGTGTTTGTTTTGGTAGATAGATTCTTAAGTATTTTATGTTGTCTAGGGTGATTTTAAATGGTGTTTCTCTTTCTAACTCTTGCTGCTGCAATGTATTGGAAATATATAGAAATGCTGATGATTTGTGTGCATTTATTTTGTATCCTGCAACTTTGCTAAAGTTGTTGATTATTTCTACTAGCTTTTTAGTTGATTCTCTAGGATTTTTTAAGTAGATCATCATATCATCTACAAAGAGTGATAGCTTAGTCTCCTCATTGCCTATTTTAATTAAACCTTCAATTCCTTTTTCTTCTCTAATTGCTACTGCTAGTGTTTCTAGTACTATGTTAAATAATAGAGGTGACAATGGGCATCCTTGTTTCACTCTTGATCTTACTGGGAAGGCTTCTAATTTATCCCCATTGTATACGATGCTTGTTAATGGTTTTAGATATATACTGTTTATTATTTTTTAGGAAAGGTCAATAGGAATGGGTTTTGTATTTTGTTAAAGGCTTTTTCAGCATCTATTGAGATAATCATGTGATTTTTGTTTGTTAGCTTGTTGATATGGTCAATTATGTAGATGGTTTTCCTACTGTTGAACCATCCTTGCATTCCTGGTATAAATCCCATCTGATTATGATGGATAACCATCATGATCACTTGCTGGAGTCTTTTTGCTAGTATTCTATTTAAGATGTTCTCATTTATGTTCATTAGGGAAATTGGTCTGTAATTTTCTTTCTCTTTTTTTGGTCTGCCTGGCTTTGGAATTAGTACCATATTAGTGTCATAAAACGAATTTGGTAGGACTCTTTCTTTGCTTATTATGTCAAATAATTTGTATAGTATTGGGATTAGTTGGTCTTTGAATGTTTGATAGAATTCACTTGTGAATCCATGGGTCCCTGGCGATTTTTTCTTAGGGAGTTATTTGATGGCTTGTTCAATTTCTTTTTCTCATACTGGATTATTTAAGCATTCTATTTCTTCTGCCGTTAATCTAGGCAATTTATATTTTTGTAAATATTCATCCATATCACCTAGATTGCTATATTTATTGCCATATAATTGGGCAAAATAGTTTTTAATGATTGCCTTGATTTCCTCTTCATTAGAGATGAAGTCTCCCTTTTCATCTTTGATACTGTTAATTTGGTTTTCCTCTTTCCTTTTTTTATTAGATTGACCAGTACTTTATCTATTTTATCTGTTTTTTCAAAATACCAGCTTCTACTTTTATTTATTAATTCAATAGTTCTTTTACTTTTGATTTTATTAATTTCTTCTTTGATTTTTAGTATTTCTAATATAGTTTTCATCTGGGGATTTTTAATTTGTTCAGTTTCTAGTTTTGTAAGTTGCATGCCCAATTTATTGACCTCTGCCCTCCCTAATTTGTAAATATATGCACTCAATGATATAAATTTTCCCCTTAGAACTGCTTTGGCTACATCCCATAGGTTTTGGTAAGAAGTCTCATCATTGTCATTGTCTTCAATGAAAATATTAATTGTTTCTATTATTTGTTCTTTTACTAACTTATTTTGGAGAATGATATTATTTAATTTCCAATTAGTTTTTGGTTTGCCTCTCCATGAATCCTCACTAATAACTATAATAACTATTTTTATTGCATTATGATCTGATAAGGCTGTATTTATCATTTCTGCTTTTTTTGCATTTGTTTGCCATGTTTCTATGCCCTAGTACATAGTCAATCTTTGTGAATGTTTCATGTGCTGCTGAAAAGAAGGTATATTCCTTTTTGTCCCTATTTATTTTTCTCTATATATCTATTAACTCTAATTTTTTTTAGGATTTCATTCACCTCCCTTATCTCTTTCTTACTTATTTTTTGGTTTGACTTATCTACATCTGATAGGGGAAGTCATCCACTAGTATAGTTTTGCTATCTGTTTCCTCCTTGAGCTGCACTAGCTTCTCCTTTAGAAATCTGGATGCTGTATCATTTGGTGAATTCATAAAGAAAAAACTGGACTTAAACAGAGAGTTTGCTGCCCAAACACAGAATTCAAGAGAATCACCATAAGGTAATTAAGAGAGTGGATGGGAGGGGAGAGAAAAAAAATCTTTTCTTTAAGGGACCTAATAAGTTCAATCGATTTGTATCCCTAGAAGAAAAGAAGATATTGGTTAATATTAAAAATTGTTATTATCAACAGGATAACTAGAAGAAGTTTACTTAGAGGGAACAGTGACAAACTGTATAGGATGAAATGTCAAGATATATATATGTATATATGTATGTATAAATATATGTAAAACTAGAGGGGGAAAAAAGGAGATAAAATATTAAGAAAAATGGGAAAACAGATAAAATGGAGTACATTTATATTCTATAAAGAAGCATCTTGGGCAAACAGGGAGATCAATGCACTGGAAGGGTAAAGAGTTTGGAGAGAGGAAATACTTAAAACTTAATTGCATTGAAATTAACTTAAAGAGGGAAGAACAATCAGATCCACTGGGGCAGAGAATTAATTCATGCCCTATAGAGAAGTAGAAGGGTAACAAAAGGACTGGTGGGCATGGAAGCAACACTAGGGAGGGAAAGGGCAGGGGGTGGGGTAGCTTAAAAAGACCTAAAGAAGAATAAGAGGGGAATAAGAAGGGAGATGGGAGAAAGGGAATTATAATAAGGGAGGGGATCAGGGGAACTGATTAAAAACTAAATACTGGAATAGAAGGAAATAGTGAAAGAAGAAAGGGCAGGACAAGGAGAGAGAATCAAAATGTCTAGGAATACACAGTTGATAATTATAACTCTGAATGTGAATGGGATGAACTCGCCCATAAAATGGAAGCAAATAGCAGAGTGTATTAGAAACCAAAATCCTACCATATGTTGTCTACAAGAAACATACATGAGACATGCAGACATATATAGAGTAAAAATGAAAGGATGGAGCAAAATCTATTGGGCTTCAACTGAGAAAAAGAAGGCAGGAGTTGCAATCATGATTTCTGACAGAGCCAAGGTAAAAATATATCTGGTTAAAGGAGATTGGGAAGGTAATTACATTCTGATAAAAGACTGTATAAACAATGAAGAAATATCAATATGAATAATTATATTTTAAAGAAACAGACATGCCTCCTGAATTCTTTAGTCTCAAGCCCTCTCAAAAGAGAGGGAGGAAAAGGACAGAAGAGACTAGGGCATCACTACCTTTTCCTGCTTTCCAAAACAGATCTCAGCAGTGAAAGATCTGATTATACCACTATGGATCTGGACTCCAATCAGTGACTTCATGGTGGCCCTGCTTCTCTAACTTAATGAGGCAGCTTCTCTGTTGCTTCCATCTCTCCCAGCTATCCTGGCATTTTCCTTTCCTAAAAAGCACAATAGTTTGTTGGGTTAGTTTATGAGTCAGAATCAGTCCCCTTCACCAGTCCCAAGGTCAAGACAAAGCTCTCTATGTAAAAGAGGGGAAGGAGGCTGGGAGATTTCTGCCCCAAACTTGCAGGGATCCTGTATCCTGATCCTGATCTCTTCAGTAACACCTAGAGGAGGTGTGAATTTGTTTTCCCAGACAGTTTTGTTTCCCCAAATATTTACTAATCACCTAGAATGTGTGAGATACTGTTCCTTGCTAAGGTCAGGAGGATAAATATGAAATAATAATTTTTTAAAATTTATGTTGCTATTTCCCTTATTTATTTATTTATTTATTTGTTTGTTTATTTATTTGTTTGTTTGTTTATTTATTTATTTGTTTATTTACTTGTTCATTTTTTTTATTGCCATGCAAAACATATTTCCGTATTGATCAGTGTTGTAAGAGCAAAGTCATACATAATGAAAATCATAAAATAAAACCAAAGATGCACTGCTGTGAAAGATGATTGTCCAACAGTTCTTTCTCTGGAGGTGGATAGCATTAGCCATCATAAGTCTTTCAGTATTATCCCAGATCACTGCCTTACTGAGAGTAGCCAAGTTTTTACAGATAATCATCATCCAATATTGCTGTTACTGTGTACAATGTTCTCCCACTTCTGCTTATTTCACTCTGAATCAGTTCCCACAGATCTTTCCAACTTTTTCTGAAATCATCTTGCTTATCATTTCTTATAGCACAATAGTATTTTATTACCAACATGTTCCAAACCACAATTTGTTTAGCAATTCCCTAATTAATAGACATCCCATCACTTTCCAGTTCTTTGCCACCTCAAAAAGAGCAGCTATACATATTTTTGTATAAGTGGACCCTTTCCCCTTTATTATTATTATCTCTTTTGGATACAGACCCAGTAGTGGTATTACTGGATCAATAGTAAGCACAGTTTTATAGCCCTTTGGGTGTAGTTCCAAATTGCCCTCCTGAATGGTTGGATCAGTTCATAACTACACCAACAATGCATTAGTATCCAATTTTGCCACATTCCCTCCAACACTGAACAATTTCCTTTACTGTCCTATTAGTCAATCTGATAGGTGTGAGGTAATATCTCAGCATTGTTTTAATTTGCATTTCTTTAATCAAAAGTTATGTAGAACATTTTTTCAAGTGATTATTGATGGCTTTGTTTTATTCGTCTGAAAATTGCTTGTTCATATTCTTGGACCATTTGTCAGTTGGGGAATGGCGTGTAAAAATCACTGTTTTCAAGCAGTAATGGAGGAGAAAAAACCATTTACACAAATAACGATAATGAAAGTAAACAGGAAATAAACATAAAGTGCTCTTAGAAATGTGAGAAGACTGAGAAAAAACATATTTTGGATTTTGTGGGAAGATAGTCACCAAAAATTTCATGGAAGATATGCATTTTATTCTAGGTTTCTTAACCTTTTTTTTTTATAGCATCTTGTCTAGGCTTATCATTAAAACAGTATCCCAAGATATGATAGGCTAGAATGCTGAAATGAGTGTAATTATATTAAATTTAATAAGGCTTAAAAATATTAGGGAAGATAGATTTAGTAGGAGTTCATCTAAAAAAATTGCTATTTTAGTGGACTACAAGCTCAATATGAGTCAACAAATAGTAAGATAATTCAATATTTCAATGGCTATATGAATAAACAATTAGGATTCTCCTTCTAATTCATTATAAAGCAATAGTGTCAAACTGAAATAGAAGGTTGATCCCTATGAGTTGTATATTGACTTCTAAAACCACAAATTAACATTATTTATGCTTTATTGTATTTTTAGGTTTTTCTTTTTATTACTAATTACATTTTAATCTAGTTCACTCTGGAGTTTTGCAACCATGACAGGAGTCTGATATCTCTGGGTTAGATCACATCTCAGATATGCTATGTCCTCCTGTTTGAGCTTTGTTATGTCCTTGCACAAATCCTACCTGAGGAAGCCATGCAATGAGTTGAGGGCTTTTCTCTAAATTGGAAAAAGTTGTTTTTTTTTCCTACAACATCATTCTGTTTTTCTACAGGCTCTAATCTGGTGTATAGTAAGATATGCTTCAACCTGAACGAATTCCTCTGCTATAAGTAGGCATAATAATGAAATTGTAAAAGGAAACAAAGTAAATAAAACACTTTTTTTATTGTTACCTTAAAATTCCCAATATCTTTCACCTTCTCCTCCCTTCCTGCATTAGAGAAGGCATCATTGAACAACAACATCAACAAATATATCCTATGTCTTGCTTGTTTCTATTTATTGGTTCTTTTTTGGAGATACATATCCACAAGTCCTTCTTCAAAAAATGTTTCTTCTGCTATTTATAAAGTTCTCTTGATTCTTCTTGTTTCACTTTTCCTTACTTCAAGTAGGTCTTTCCTCATTTTTCTGAAATTTATGATGATCATTTCTTACGGTGCAGTAAGTATTCTATCACAATCATATACCACAATTTGTTTAGAAATTCTACAGTTGATGGGCATCCTTTCAATTTCCAGTTCTTTGCCACCACAAAGAGGGTTGCTATGCAAATTTTAAGATAGGTTTTTTTCCTTTTTCCCTGAACACCTTAGGACAGTGATGGTGAACCTTTTAGAGATTGGTTACCCAAACTGCAACCCTCACACTGCAAATGAGCTGCCTGCCTTATCCCTGACAGGGGAGGGAGGAAGCACTACCACTGGGCTGCTTGGCAGAGGGGCAGGTCATGTGAGAAATATTTTCAGGTGTGTATGGAGAGGGAAAGGGAGCAGCCCCTTCCAGCACAAGTGCCATAGGTTCATCAACATAGCCTTAGGAAGTAAACCTAATAGTGGTATTGCTGAATCAAAAGGTAGACACAGTTTTATAACTCTCGCTATTAAAATCCACAAGTTGAACTTGAGTTCAGTTTATATGTGTTTATATGAAAATATGTATGAATACGTTATTATTCAGTTGTTTTTCAGTTGTTTCTGACTCTTCATGACCCCATTGGAGTTTTCTTGGCAATGATTTTGGAGTGGTTTCCCATTTCCTTCTCTAGCTTGTTATGATTATAAAAAATCTCTGGAGAGTGTATGTTAATTTATAATTATTTATTAGTAAAAGTTGGAGAGAGAAAAAGAGAAAAAGATCACCTGGTCACCCTAAGTAAAAGTCTCTAAATCTGGCCAGGCTTCCCCCTCTGACTCCCAGCTCTGAGTTCAGCCCTCAGCACAAGCCTTCAGGCCAAGATCACCAGGTCAGATAAGATAAGAGTTGTGAGTCTTCTGGGAGAGAGTGCTAGCTCTGGTCCTGGAAGGAAAAAAAAAAAAAAGCAACAACCCTTGTGCTTCCCCTCAAAAAGCCAGGCTTTTCCCTCCTACTCCGAGTATCCAATTGGACTTGCTTAACTTCAGACCAAGTCCCCAATCCTGAATTCCAGACATATCACCCACAGGAACATCCAGATGTGCCACTCTCAGACTTTTGCCAGCCCCCCTGACAGAATGCCACATTGACATGTGTGTGGCCATTCAAAGGCAGGGCTTGTATTAAGAATTTTGTTTTTCCAACTGAATAAGTGAGTATAATTTATATTACAGTCACACAAGCTTATTTTATAGATGAGAAAACTGAGGTGAACAGGGTTAAGTGAGCCCAGGGTCCCATAGCTGCTAAGTGTCTTGAGGTCAGATTTGAACTCAGGAAGATGAATCTTCCTGACTCTAAGCCTGGCTCTCTATTCACTATGCCTTATTCACTAGCTACCTATGAATGTATATATCTTTTTATACTCATATCACATATATTTATTTATATATACATATGCAGTATATATACATATGCGTCTGTATTTAAAACTTAAAGTATTAAAATCTACAATGCATTTAAAGATTCTTGGAGCTTGTTTCTATGATGGTGGGCAAGTCCCCTCTCTCCTCTGTGTCTCACTTCATACAAGGGATTGGACAAGATGATCTATCAGGTACTTTCCTGTTCTAAATTATATGATTCTAGAAGCATTAGAAATCAGCGAGTCAGGGGGCAGCTGGGTAGCTCAGTGGATTGAGAACCAGGTCTAGAGATGGGAGGTCCTAGGTTCAAATTTGGTCTCAGATACTTCCCAGCTGTGTGACCCTGGGCAAGTCACTTGACCTCCATTGCCCAGCCCTTACCACTCTTCTGCCTTGAACCATACACTATTTATTTTAAGAAGGAAGGTAAAAGTTTTTTTTTTTTTTAAATCAACTAGTCAAGTCTCCTAATTTGATGGAAGAGGAAACTGAAAGAGAGTTGAAGTAAATTATTCAGGGTCACCCTGTGGTAGTACTGGGACTTCAAGGCAGATCCATTGTTCTTTCTATCTGACTACACTGTGCCCATTATTTCCAGTTGCATATACCTAACAGCAGCTCAAATTCCGCATGTCTATTTATCCAGCCTTAATCTCTCTGAACTCCAGCCCTGCAGCTTCAGTTGCCTTCAATTGCCCATCAGCAACTCAAACTCAAAAAAGAAACATCTTTTCCCCTAAACTCAACTTTCTGCTAAACCCCTTTGTGGCTGTCACTAACTACTATTAATGTGGAAGAGTGGAGAGGAATGATTTGGAGTCTCAACACCTGGATTTGAATCCTGACTCTACCACAGTACTATGTCATCTTTGTCATGTGGGGCAAATTGCTTCATTTCTTTGACTATTAGGATCCTCTCTTGTAAAAATAAAGAATTGAACTAGATGACAGGCAGAGTCATTTTTTTACTTTAAATATATGGGGGCAGCTGGGTATCTCAGTGGATTGAGAGCCAGGCCTCAAGATGGGAGGTCCTAGGTTCAAGTTTGGTCTCAGACACTTCCCAGCTGTGTGACCCTGGACAAGTCACTTGACCCCCATTGCCTAGCCCTTACCACTTTTCTGCCTTGGAACCAATACCTAGTACTGATTCTAAGATGGAAGGTGAGGGTTTAAAAAAATAAACAAACAAACAAATGAATAAATGTATGACCCAGGTACCCATTTTCACAATAGAATCATTTTTGAGCCTTTCTTTTACCTCACTCCTCAGTTCCATGGGGATGCAATTTTGTTTTGGTTTAGTTGTTTTTCAGTCATGTCTGACTTTTCCTGACCTCACTTGGGGTTTTCTAGGCAAAGACACTAGAGTGGTTTATCATTCCTCATGGGGATACAAAGAAAGGCAAAAATCAATCCCTGTCCTCAAAGAACTCACAGTCTAATGGGAATTAACAAGAAAACAACTGAGCACAAACAAGAAATCTAGCCAATAAATTGGGAGTAGTCTCAGAGGGGTTAGGAGATTAAGGAAGGCAGAGAAGATAAGACTTTAGTCTGAGACTTGAAGAAAGTCAGGGAATCCAGTTGTTGGAGATAAGGAGGGAGAAAGTTCCAAGCTTGGGGAAGAGACAGTGAGATGAAGGATCTTGTTCTTGAATCAGCTTGAAGGTTAGTATCACCAGATCACAGAACATGTGCAGGGTAATAAGGTATAAGAAGACTGGAAACCTAGGAAGGAGTTAGGTTATGAAGTCTTTATTTTTAAACCCTTATTTTCTGTCTTACTATCGACACTAAGTATTGATTCCAAGGGCTAATCAATGGGGGTGAAGTGACTTGACCAGGGTCACATAGCTAGGAAGTGTCTGAATTCAGATTTGAACTCGAGATTTCCCAACTCCCAGACTGGCTTTCTATCCACTGTGCTGTCCCATGAAGAATTTTAAAAGCCAGATAGAGGTTTTTATTTTTATTTTTTTAATTTTTATTTTTCTAAAACCCTTACCTTCCGTCTTGGAGTCAATACTGTGTATTGGCTCCAAGGTGGAAGAGTGGTAAGAGTAGGCAATGGGGGTCAAGTGACTTGCCCAGGGTCACACAGCTGGGAAGTGTCTGAGGCCAGATTTGAACCTAGGACCTCCAGTCTCTAGGCCTGGCTCTCAATCCACTGAGCCACCCAGCTGTCCCCCCAGATAGAGGGTTTTATATTTGATGCAGGAAGCAATAGAGAACCAGAGGAATCGATTGAATTGGGGTATGACACGGTCAGAACTCTGCTTTAGGAAGATGAAGTGGATAGCTGAGGGAACTGGGTTTAAGTGAATTATTTGGATTAAGGGAATTTTTCAGTCACTCAGCAACCAAGTATAATGGATAGCATTTGAACCCAGGTTTTCCTAACTCTCAGTCTAACTAACACTTTATCCATTCAATCTTTTGTCACACTCCTTGGCTTTCAGCAAACCTTTCCTCTACTCAGTAAGAAAGGAGATAAATTCTAGAGTTTCCTATGCACACTCTTTATTCTATCAGTATGTTGCTTGCCAGCATTAACACTTTGAAAATCCCTTTCTTGTCACATGGCTCCTGGTGGCTTCCTTCTAAGAGGGACCTGCCCTTTCATCCCCACCCTGAATGGGCTACTGACTGGCTGCCAGCAAGCCTCTTTGCAGTAACAAAGGAATGGATGATTCAGCAGTCACAGGAAAGCCTCCCTTGATTCCACAGCTGCCAATCTGTCCCTCTCCGTGTGCTTTGGGATGCCTGCGCATTAGGGGAGTTTCCAACATTGTTTTGATTCCTTTTCCTGACCCTTTCTCTTAAGCAGCCCTTTCTCCCAGAATGTGTCACAGGTTTTCCATACAGTTTAAAACAAAACAAAACAAAACAAAATAAAAAACCTGAAGGGAAAATCTGCATAGTTTCCATCAGCACATTGTTTTCTTCTCCAAAAGCCTCCTCTAAAAAACAAACAACAAAACAGAAACCTCATCCCCAGATTCCCTTTACATTTGAAAACACAATGAAATTCAAGCTAGGGAAAGAAATCCTCAACTCTCCTTTCATGGTCGAGTGCCAAGCCTGCTGTAGTGGTGTTCCTGCTCTTGGCATTTTAAAACAAGAAACAATATTTTTCTTTTGTTCATTCATTTATTCATTCAGGGTTATTATTATTATTTTTTGCATTCCTAGGCTATATGGTTCCCATCCTGGCTTACCACTAACCTGCCCAGGGCTTAGCCAGCTATTTTCCTCTGGTTCCTAAACGGTGCTCCTTGGGGAGCACGTTAGCTTCCCCCATATGTAGTGTAGTTAGCATAGATGCCTGGGTCCAGAGTGGGACAGAAAGGGACCTGTTCCCATTTCTTTCTTTCTTCTCTTCTATTATACTCCCAACCCCTTGTAGCTGTTCCGAGATTCGAACTGTTAGAATCATTCCCAGGTTGGGACATCATCTCCAGAAGGCTTCTGTTAAATTGTATTATATATACATCAGAAAGGACAGAGTGCCCTCATTTAGCCCTCTGCTACTAATATGTGAGCCCTAATAACTATAACTCACATTTATATAATGTTTGAAGTCTGACAAATACTTCCTTCCCAACAACCCTGTGAAGCTGGTAGAGCAAGCATTTCTTATCTGCATTTTATTCATGAGGAACCTGAAATTTAGAAGGGTGAAGGGACACCAATCAGTCATTTGACCAACAAGTGTTTATTAAGCCCTAACTCTGTGCCAGGCACTGGGCCAGGAGCTGGGGACAGAGACACAAAAATGAACGAGTCTTTGCCCTCAAGGAATTTATATTCTAATGAAGGGTATGGGGAGCAGGAACATAGAATATATCTATGAATAAGTATATACAGAATAAACATAAAACAAATACAACAAACCCAGAAGACACCCATGATTATAGGGCTAATATATGGCAGTGCTAAGATTGAACCTAGATAGGATTTCTTGATCCGATTTACTAAATTTCATCTTGGAAAATTCAAAAGGCTTATTTGGAGAGCATGAGATCCAGGGCAAGTAAGCTTCCATGGGGCTAGCGAGAAAGAGATTCTCCAGTAGAGAGAAATCCATACAGTAGGACTCCAGAGGCAGATATGAGGTCAGCCAAAGAAGAGGAGCAAACTTGAAAAAACCATATGACACAACTTTGCCCAGGACTAACCTTGCTCCTCATTCATTTCAGGGCTCAGTGTGTCCACTTGGCTTTTTTAGTATAGGCACAAACAGAACTATCCACTAGGGGTTCTAAACCTTCATTGTAACACATGTGTCTCAGGGTATGGTAACATAAATATTTACCTGTGTAACAATGAAGAGAGCCTTTGCCAAAACTGTAATAATAAATGAGAACCAGTAACCAATGCTTGATAGAAGGGAGAGAAAGTCTATGTGGTGGTACCATTGGCAGTAGAAGTTTTTCATGAAAAATGCCTGTAAATCAGTTTACCGAAGATCATATCATATAGTACTCCTAGATCCAGAGATCCTAATGTTTGGCATAAATAACAATAACAACAACGATAATAGTACAACAATTAATAGCCAGCATTTATTATAGCACCTACTATGTGCCAGGCACTGTGTTAAGTGCTTTACAAATATTATCAAATTTCATCTTCACAACAATCCAGGGAAAGAGGTGCTATTATTATCCCCATTTTATAGTAGAAGAAACTGAGGCAAACAGAGGTTAAGTGATTTGTCCAAGATCACATGAGTTAGTTAAGTGTCAGGCCAGATTTGAGCTCCAGTCTTCCTGCTACCTCATATACCCTAAGAATGTTAAAATAAAAAGAAAGGTCCTATATATGCTAAAATATTTAAAACTATGTTTTTATGAGGTAAGTAGCAAAGAAAAAAGTATTGACTGGGGAGTGGTTAAACAAAGTGATGGCATGTGAATATTGCCAACTGTAAGACAAGGTAAATATGATGAATACAAAGAAGTTTGGGATGACACAAATTGCATATAAATTATGTAAATTGATGTAGCCTGAAGTAAACAGAACTAGGAAAACAACATATATAATGACTGCAATAGTGCAGATGGAAACCATGAAGTTATAATTACTAAGCTTGATTTCAAAGAAGAGATATTGAAAAGACATCTCTATCTTAAATTCAGCATATCCAAAACTGAACTCTGTCATACCCTGTCTCTCTTCCAAACTTCCCTATTTCCACAGAGGGCACAACTATCCTTCTAGTCCCTCAGGCTCTCAATCCAAGAGTTATCCTCAATTCTTCACTCTCATTTCCATACGCAATCTGTTGCCAAGTCCTGTTGATTGTGCCTGTGCAATATCTCTCCTATGTGCTCCCTTCTTTCCTCTGAGAGAGAAGAAATCACTTGGTATAGTCCCCAAAACCTCGAACCAGGGTTATAATCTGCTGGTTGGTCTTTCCGCCTCATCTCTTGCAGCTCTAATCCATCCTTCACTCAGCTATCAAATTAAGGTCAAATCTGACTCCATACTCTCCGGTGGGCTCCCTATCACCTCCAAGATCACATAAAAATCCTCTGGAATTCAAAGCCCTTCAAAGATTTTCTGGTTTTCTTCCATACCTTATATAATCTACTATGTGCTCTTCAATCCAATGACCCAGGCCTTCTTGCTGAACACTTATTTCCAAAATCTGAGCATCTGATCCCTATGCTTGGAGTCTTCTCTCTCCATATCTGGCTTCCTTGATTTCCTTCAAAACTCTGCTTAAATTCCATCTTCCATGAAAAGCCTTTCCTGATCCCCTTAATGCTAGTATCATCTCTCCATATATATGTTGTTTTATATAGTTATTTGCATGTTGTCTTCTCCATTAGACTGTAAGCTCCTTGAGAGCAGGCACTGTCATTGGCCTTTCTTTGTATATCACCGGTGCTTAATGCAGTATTGGTCACCTAGTAGGCTCTTAATAAATGCTACTTGATTGATTAACTGATTTTTTACAGGGTAGAGGGCAGCTATAGGTTTGGAACTCTTCATATAATGTTGGACTTGGTTGTCATGTTGGTTAGTTTTGGCAAACTGTTTCTTTTTGTAATACTCTGTTATAAGGGATAATTGTTCCCTGGGAGGAGGAGAAGAAGGAAGAAGAAAGGAGGCATTAGAGAGCAAGAGTAAGTAGGAGGAAAGGACAGACATTTTAAAATGTAGATGACATAAAAACAAAAGATATATGTTTAGGTATGTGTGTATATATGTGTGCCAGAGACAGACAGAAAGACAGAGAGAGAGACAGGGGGGAAAAGAGACCGAAAAGGCTAGGTTATGTCCAACACAGTTGCCTAGCTTGCCTACTCATAATCCTTAATCAAGTACTATTACAATCTGGGACAACTCTGATTTCAAGAAAAGAAAGTATATTTTTAACAAATTTTTGCAAAAGTACTATCTCTTCTGTCAGATGATGTGTGCTAATTTTTGGTTAGGAAGAAAGATGGTCACCATAGATACAGGATAGTTTCTGCCTACTTTACAGTGAATATATGAGAAAAGTAAAAAATGACAGCTTTCTAGGCAGAGTGAGCTCTAATCCAACTTGAAATTCATACGAAAATACTGCAGATTCTATATAGGTTTACATCAATTACATATACATCAATATATGTTCCTCCTAGCAATTTCATATCTACATAAAAGTAACACTCAGGAAAATACAAATGGACTTTCTGTTCTAATCTATAGATCATTATTCATGATTAAAAGATCATAATCACTTTGGGAAAAAAATTGTAGTGGCATGAAAAGAATGCTTTAGGAGTGAGGGGATATGGCTTTCATTTTAATGTCTCCTACTGACTGAGCTATGTCCTAATTCACCCCTCTACACCTCAATTTCCTCATTTGTAAAAGGTGTGATGGAATGGTTTATCTAGCTTTATGGTTTCTTTCAGCTCTGCCATTCTATGTTTGAGAATGTTCTTATTCCTTTGTGCAACTGAAATAGATTACATTTTAGAACTGAGTAGATCAGGTTTAAAGGAGAAGCAGCTGTACTTTCTGTTAAGGTAGACCTTCCAAGAATAACACTATCTGTAGTTTTGACCAACATTCGCCCCTATAGGTGGTTTCTTAAGGTCAGAGTATTTTAAATTATTTGTATGTGGGGAAGTGCAGGACTGCTTCCTGTTCTTTGCCCTCTGAATAGGCCATTCTTGAATGTTCCATAGGCACTAAAAAACTCCCCTTTCGAAGTTTCAAAGGAAGAAATTCCCCTTTCAAAACCATAGATACGGACTGAAACAAACTTTATTTGGGTGGGATTTCACATCAGAACTTCTGGAAGTTTTTATACCAGAGGTTTCCAACAGCTGGATACTCTTCTTAACAAACTATAGCACTAATCCAGGTGATGTAGAAGGTGTTGTAACTTGTCTAGTTTTTAAACCAAACTACTGGTATTTTTTCAGCAGATTAAAGACATGAGCTTCTGCAAAGTGAATTACTATAATTCAAATGCCAATTTTCTGCTGGTTTATATTATTGGTGTCATGTTGAAAGCCATAGTTGGATTTAGCTGCTCCATAGTTGCTTTTGGTCAGTATGGAAGAAGCATGGCATCAGGGTCAAAGGAGGGAGATGATTTAGCACTGTGGTTCTATGAGAGCAGGGGGGAACTAAGCTTTTCATTTGTCTGCCGAATTGTCAATGAAATTTATAGAATCTTAAATATAGAGCTGGAAAGTATCTTTGAGACTAGCAAACCCAATCTCCTCATTTTGCAAATGAAGCAAATGAGTCTCAGGAGTTAAGTGACTTTACTCAAGTCCTAAGCAAATAATTATCTGAGGAAGGACTTGATTTCATGTTTTCCTGACTTTAAGCCCAGCCCTCTTTTGTATCTTTCTTTAAAAAAAAATTAGACAAATATTTCTTCAATAACAACTTACTTTCAGAGATGGAAGGGTCTTAGATACCACAAAGAGCAATTCCTTCATTTTATAGGTGAGGAAAAGAAGAGCTATAGAAAGTTAAAAACCCCAAGTGATCCTGGGAGTAGTTGATGTTGATCTTTGACTGAAAGCTTTCTGTCTTGTCTGAAGGTTTCATAATTTACTGTAGCCAAAAAAAAAGAGTTATGTAGGATTAAATTAGATAATATTTGCAAAGCACTAAGGGCAGTGCCTGCACATAGTAGGTGCTTAATAAATGCTTATTTCCTCCCTTATCTTCTGGGAGTCACATATGGTGATGAGCTTTGAACTTAGCTAGGCAATAAGAACCCAGTCTGTATTCAAAGCCTTACCAGCATGGTAGGACCTAGAAGAGATTATATTTTTCTGGCATAGCCTTTGAGTCTAGGGTCAGTTCGGTGGAATGAGGTATTTTCCATTTTTGGGATATCTAGGTGGTGCAGTAGATAAAGTGTCTGGCTTGGAGTAACGAAGACATCTTTCTGAGTTCACTGGCTTTAGACACTAGTTTTCGTGTGAGCATGGGCAAGTCCATGGACAAAGTCATTTGGAAAATGAGCTGGATAAGGAAATGGCAAACCACTCCAGTATCTTTGCCAAGAAAATCCCAAAAGGGGTCATAAAGATTTGGACAAGATTGTAAAATGACTAAACAACTAATCTTCCACTTTAGTAGAACAAACAAAGAAAGGAATTTGAAGATTCCATAGTACAGCAAGGGGGATTTGTGAGGAGAATACCTTCCTAGTGACCATACTTGCCTCTTCTCCTCTTTCCCAGAAATGAAGTTAAACTTCAACATTTTGGTGGCTCAGTGGTTCTATGATCTCCTCAAGGTGAATAGTCTCTTCACTGACACAGATAGCAAACCATCCATGCCTACCCAGCATATAGAACTCTCTAACCCTCCCTTAAATCCTCTACAGAAGGATCCAAACAATGTGTTGGAGGTTTTCTTCTAGCCCTCTTGTCATTGTATGTATATCATGAGGCAGGTAAATGCTTAGTTCTTTTTTTTTGGCTGCTAGATGGTGTAGGATTAGGGAAACTGTACCCCTCTCTGCAGCTTGAACCCCTCTCAGCAATATGGATCCCACAATGGCCATTCTCTTGTATAATATGGTTGGAGGAGGAGGATCTTTGGTGAATGTTGTTACTGTTATTGTGCGTATCTCTCTTGCTCCCAGTCCTCTCTGCCTCAAGTTTCCTTTGAAATCTTTCCTTTTCAGTGTCTACTTCCCTATTTGTCTGCACATCATGGCCAGTTCAGAGCAACTCTCCAGATCTTGAGTGCTCATGTTTTTTTTTTTTTTTTGTTCTGTATTTTCACCAGATAAGTGATTTAATTATGTGCAGAGCTCCTTGTGAGCAACTAATTTCCTCTGGCAGTGCTGGTCCACACCAGTATTAGAGAGTTGCCTGGTCACTGAGTGGTGCTACTTATTTGCCTGAATTAATCCTTCTGACCACAGTTTTATGGTATAGTAGAAGGAGAGGTTATTTCCAGATTATCTCTAAGGTACTGTCAAATCTCAAGCCCTAGTCATATATATATATACATACCCATAATGCTTTTGGTTTTCTTCACAGGAGGCCTAAGAAATAAGATACAGGTATTATCCTTATTTTACAGAAAAGGAAACTGAGGCTTGGAGCTATTAACTCACTCACTCATAGATATACAATTAGAAAGTGATAGAGCATATTGCCAGAGAGATAGCTTTTGGGGAAGAGTCCAATCCTCCACAGCACAGGTACCCATACCCACCTATCTTTTAAGAAGCTACTCAGAATTTCCCTCAAAGTGTGCTCTAAGACTGAAATGTGGAGAACTATCACTACAAAAATTTTGGATATTGGTGAAGGGGAGTTCCCAGGCATAGCAGAAAAAGCAGTATGTAAATTACCTTTTACAAATTGCCCATCTTTCTTAGCTAGTGTTTTTTGGGCACTAACAAACATAAGGAATAAGAGACACAAGAGACTTCTCTCAATTCAACAGGAAATGTAAATATGACAGTTCTATCTGTTCAGTAATAGAACTTTTGGGTAAGACACAGCAAGTCCATATGTATTACTAATTACTCAAATCTTTGATTATGAGTCACTTAATTTTCTGCCTAAACCAGCAAAAATAATAAAAAAAAACATTGAACAGTTTTATTTCCTTTTAAAAGCTAATTAATGGGCACCACCCAAACACTTACCCAACAATGAAACATATTTTCCTATAAATATACATAAATAATCATTTCTGAATTATAGCTAAAAATGGGTTCTTTAAAATCCTGTAGTCTTATAAAGAATATCTATTAATAAACAGAGGATGATTATTTTGAGAAACATATTTACCCTTTTTGCAAAATGTTCTACTAAAAATAACTCAGATGCTTAAGGGTAGTAGGGAATCTAGGTTTGAAATTGGGGAATGGAGCAGCAGGAATTGTCTATCTGGCTCCCATTTGAGTAGGGATGAGGTGTTTTGTACCTATTGAGCATTAAATCAAAGATTCTTCAATGGAAGTGGGATATAATGGAGTAGAAAAGTAGAAATTCTTAGGTGATACATAAAAGGGTCAGGTATTTTGCATAAAGATATCAAAGCAGCTAGGTGTCAGGACCAGATCAGGAAGACCTGAGTTCAATTTCAGTCTCAGACTGTCATTAGCTATGTGACCTGGGCAAATCACATAATCCTATTTGCCTCATTTTCCTAATCTATAAAATGAGCTTCAGAAGGAAGCAGAAAAACAAGCTACAGAAAAAAAAAAAAAGCTACAGAATCTTTGCCAAGAATATCTCAAAAGAAGTCAGGAAGAGTTGGACATATCTGAAAAAAAAAACCTGAACAACAACAATAACAAATGAATATATCATATTGTATAGGCACAGGCATCAGAAAAGGGGAGGAGTTATAGAAATAATTTTGAATATACAGCAAATGTTTCTTTCCAATTCAGCAAAAAGCTGACAATAGCCCCCAGGAGTATAATGAATAACATGAACAGGCAGTTTCAGGAAGTCAGGGGTTGAGGACAGTCTGAGTGAGCACAATCTTACATTTTAAGTCCAACTACAGGAAACTTCAAAAGTGTCTGTTTCAAAGAAATCTATCGGGCTACAAACATTAAGGAATTTTTTGTGTTCCTATAATATAGGAATCACTTTTGTTTGCAGACTCTTCAAGTGATCATTCAATAATGCTTACTTTTAATATTATGGCTACAAAGTACTTTATATTATTACATTTGATCCTAATCCTAATTCAAATGCAAAACAAATCCTATAAAGTAGGTGGGGTAAATAATCATTCTCTTTTTGAATGAAGAAACTAGGGTTCAAAGAAGGTACGGTTGATCCATTCATTCATTCATTCATTCATTTATTTATTTGTTTATCTGGTTTTTTTGTTTATTTGCGTGTTCATTCACTCATTTATTCATTCATTCATTCATTCACTCATTCATTCGCTTATTTGTTTGTTTGTTTGTTTGTTTGTTTATTTATTTTTAAGACCTTACCTTCCGTTTTGGAGTCAATACTGTATATTGGTTCTAAGGCAGAAGAGTGGTAAGGACAGGCAATGGGGGTCAAGTGACTTGCTCAGGATCACACAGCTGGGAAGTGTCTGAGGTGGTAAGTGATTTATGTCACAGAGGTATGAGGACTTGAATGCTGGTCTCCCAGCCTCAGAATCCAGTATTCTTTCCACTTCTTAAGGCTCTCTTTAGTTTTTCACTTAGTCAACGAGTAGTGTTTAAGTACCTAGTAGGTGTCAGAAACTGTGCTAAGAACTGAATAATGGCAAGATCCTCAAATATAATTTTGCATTTATTTCACTGAGCTGGTTGCTGATTCTATCAGTACTTATCTTGTTTAAAGAAACCACTTTCCCACACATTGGTTATCAGAAAAGCTGGATTAGCGATTGATAGTTCTCATTCTTTTTCCCTTAATAAGCCAACAGATGGTGCTATGTGGTAACACAGAAATTCCAGACCAACCTCCCCAATGACTCAATTTGTCATTGAGTGTAATTATTAAAATCAGGAGTAAATATAGGAATTGTGTAAGCATTTTACAAATTTTAGTACTCTTTCAAAAATCTCCTTGTAATTTGTGCATATGTTTAATCTTTTCAAATGGCTATTTCTTTATAGCCACATTTTTCTGCATGTGCCAGCTAGATGTTCTTCCTTCATTCTGGAAGACAACTAATAATATCATGGGATAACTTTCCAGTGAATTGGATTTAAGTGAGGCAGAGTTGCATAAAGTCAGAATTCTTACCCTCTTTTCTAGAGTCATTAAAGTCCAGGGGCAAGACAAAAGTCAAGGCAACTGGCTAAGGACTGGAATGCAGAGGATGATCTTGGTGTCCTTGATGTATTAACAAACTCTAAGCATCTCACTGCATCTGCTTCATGGCCACTGGTACAAATTGTTGTCATCTGCCCATTCTGCCATTCTTTATATGCCTGGGCTATCTAGTATCTTAAAATATCATACAGATGTGAGTCATAATTATCATCATCAAGTTATCTCATTCTTCTTATCTTTTATTATTATAGAGATATTTAGCTGGCTCTGAGGATACAGTGTACTAGAACCAGGCTCAGGAAGACTTAATTTCAAATATAACCTCAGACATTTACTAGCTTTGTGATCCTGGGCAATAAAAATATAAGATGAATAAAAGACATATATAGATTAAATGTCAGGACATGAGAGGTGAGGGAGCATGAATAACTGAGGGAATCAGGAAAGGCTTCTTGGAGGGGTTGTCACTTGAGCTGAGTCTTGAAAGGACCAACAGGTTAAAGGATGAGGGCTGAGAAAATGCCACCATAAATTATTAAATAAAGGCATCCTGGGGAGAGTGGAAGAGAGCTAGGTGTCTCAGAGGATATAGTGCTAGGACTGGAGTCAGGAAGTCTTGAGTTCAAATTTAGCCTTAGACTCTTATTAACTGTGTAAATCTAGTCAAGTCACTTAATTCTGTTTGCCTTAATCCACCAGAGAAGGAAATAGTAAAACATGGCAATATCTTTGCCAAGAAAACTCAATGGACAATATTGGTCCATGGAGTCACGAAAAGTTGGACATGACTGAATAACTGAACAATAACTCTGGAGAGAACAATTTTAATCAAGCTGTGGGATTGGAAGACAGATTTCAAGGAGTAGATAAATGAGTGGATTGTGAGAAAGTGGAGACAAGGGAGAGGAGATGGTTGTTCCCCACATACTATACCCCACATCCCATACCCCTTCCTGGAAATCTGATTTGAAAGGAAGGAAAGATATACGATAATTGGCAGAATCAGGGAAAGTATTTTTTAAGAAAAAGAGGTATTTAGGCATGTGATTAAGTAGCAGAGGAAAAGCCTGATGATAAGACATTTGAAAATGGAGAACATAATAAAAGGGAAGAGTTCCCAGAAGTGATGGAAGTTTACAAAAAGAGTAGTCATTGAGAAGGAGAAAGGTCACCTCATCCTCTGAGACTAGACCAAAAAAAGAGATGATGGTTTTGAGGTGATTTGAAGTGATTGAGAAGAGGGTACTTGTATAGATAGCCTCAGTTTTTTCAGTGATATATTAGAGATACAGTGTGGAGAAAGGGGGGGAAAGGTGATTTTGGTGACCAACAAGTTTAGTGATATTAAAAAGGATTATTGTATAAAGTGTATGCATAGAAACAGGAGTTTTATTTTTTCTTTGCATTTGCTTATTTCTTGAGTTTCTTTTTTTCTCCTTTCTGGATCTTATTGCTATAGCTAGCATTTCTAGCACTATGTTAAACAAAAGTAATATTGATGATGGTTGCATTACCTCTGACCTTAATGGAAAGGCTTCTAGTTTATTTCATTACATATAATAGCTGGCTATTAGTTTTAAATAGATATGACTTACTTTACATATAAAGATATTAAGGAAAGGTTCATTTATTCCTCTGCTTTCTGGTGTTTTTAAGAGAAACAGATTTTTAAATTTTTTTTTCAAAAGCTTTTTGCAGCATCTCTGATATAATCATATGTATGTTATACATATGGTCTATCACCCTTGTTGCATAAGGCACCTGGCATCTCTGCCTTCTAGACTGCTTCTGATAAATTTGTCACCCTTGACTTAAGATAGCTTCCTCCCACCCACCCTCAAAAAATTGTAGCTCTTATAAAGTGGAAATAATAATAGTTATGATCAGCTACAATAGTTACCATTTACATGACACTTTAAGGTTTGCAAAGTATTTTACATATGTTAGCATATCTAGTCCTTGTAACAACCCTTGGAAGTAGGTGCTATTAATATCCTCATTTGACAGATGAGGGAATTGAAGCTTGTAGAGCTAAAGCAACTTGCTCATAATAGCATAACTAGTGTATAAATCAGGAGACCACTCAGATCTTCCCAATTCCAAATCCAGTGCTCTCTCCATTGTGCCACCTAGGTGCCTGGGAAGTCAATAGTAGTCTTCCTTCTTTGTTCAGAAGTTTAGACAAAAGCAAAAATAAAAATTTCCCCCAGGATAAAAATAGAAATGGCTTGAACTGACTAAAGATTGTATTCTTGTGTTCCTATGATTCAATACTCTGTGTAACATTTGGGAGCCATGTGGTGGCAAGAGTATACAATGATAATAGTCTTTCTATTAGGTTATCTCTTAAATATGCACGTAGGCTCTCTGAAGAGTTTATAAAATGAGAAGCATGATTCCTTCTAAGTCTTCTAAATAAACTCCCCCTTCTCAACACAGCCAGAATGTCTCACTTTTAGCCTGAATTTGCTTCCTTGAAAACTAGCTGAAATTGGACTCTGGTTTTAAATGAACAGTGGATCTGAGACCTTTGCAATGCCCTTTCAGGAAACATCTTGCATTCTTTCCATGTATTACACAGGTCACAAAACACACATGATGGGAACTTTAGCTTCTGCTTTCCAGCTCCTGCAAAGATTTTTTTTTTCACATCCATGTGTGTGGTGACTCATTACCACTGACCTTGCCAGTGAGAATAAGAACATAGTCGGGTAGTTTGGGCAACAAAAGAGATCAGTTATCATGATCTGTTTTCATTTTTCTCTTTGTTTTGACTTTTCAATGATGCAAACATTCCCACTGGGTTTCCACCCAGTATTTTCTTTGTGTGGCTCAAAATAGTCTCTCTAGCTACAACCTTACATACCATCTTTATGAGATTTTTTTTTTAAGAATAGATCCCAAATCACTTAATTCAATTTCAATAAATTCATTTAAATTCAACATGAAGCAGCAGCATGGAGAGGAATAAAGAACTGTGAATTTGGAATGGTGAATTTGCCGTTGCTAATTCTAAGTAGTGTCTCTGCTTTTTATTGTCTGTGGGATTTTAGATAGGTCACTCGATCTCTCCATGCCTCAATGTCCTTATCTGCTAAATGAGAGTGTTGGTTTAGGTAACTTAGTTCTAGATAGTTCTAGATTTAGGATCTTATAATCCTTTACCTATTCACTAAGAACCCACTATGGCAATGTGGAAGATTTTAAAGGAAATGAAAATAGAAGTGGCTTGTGGCCTCAAGATGCCTCCACTCTACTTGGACAGATATAGCAAATACACATAAAACAGTTAAACAATAATATTAAGCATGCCATTGCTGTGTTTGGGGTTTGGTCTTACTTCAGAGGGATTTGTCACTCCAGCTCTATTCATGTCAGGCAAAGTTTTTATTGGAGTTAGTGGGGAGATGTGGCTCAGGCTTGCGGAAGTGGAGCTGCTGCTGCTTTTCGGTAGTGGAGCTACTATCCCCTGGAATAGTGGGAGATGTGCTTTTTATAGAGAAAAAGTCAAGGTTTGAGAGGGTTAAACAATGTAGATAACCTCAAAAGTTCTTTCCAGTGTGTGTATAGGATTTTAAAGAAAGGAGAAATGACTATAGCAGCCAGGTAGCTTAGTAAAAAATGTACTGGAGTTGGACTCAGGAAGACTCAAGTTTGAATTCGGCCTCAGACATTTATAAACAATTGTGTTATCCTGGCCAAGTCACTTAACCACTCTGTGTCTCAATTTCCTCATCTTTAAAATGGGTATTATAATAATAGCACCTCTATCACAGAGATGTTGATATGAATATCACAGGATAGTGAAAGAATAAAATTATCTCCCTGATGGGGTTTGGTACAGGATTGGGTATAGTTAATTGAAACCTGCTTTGGCAAACCTTAAGTTTCCTATAGATCAATCAATCAACATTTATTAAGTGCCTACTAAGGTCACCTAGGTTTTACAGTGGCTAGAACCCTGGGCTTAGAGTCAAGAAGAGTCATCAACCTGAGTTCAAATCTGGACTCACATACTTCCTAGCTGTGTGATCCTAGGCAAGTCCTTTAACCCTGTTTGTTTGTCTCAATTCCCTTATCTGTGAAATGAGCTGGAGAAGGAAAAGACAAACCACTCCATTGTTTGCCACGAAAATCCCAAATGAGGTCACAAAGAATTAGTCATGATTGAAATGACTGAACCACAACAAAATTTGCTCTTGGAGGAAATAGGAAGTCACTGGAGTTTATTAAGTAGGAGAGTAACATGACTGGACTTGTACTTTAGGAAGATCACTTTAGTGGCTGGATGGGGAGAGAGAGAAGCAGGCAGACTCACTGGCTAGCTACTGTAATAATCAAGGGATAAGGTGATGAAGGCCTGCCCTAGAATGGGGAAAGTGACAGAGGAGAGAAGGGGGTCTGTTCAAGAGATGTTGAAATGGTGAAATGGACATTCTATATTAATAACTCTTATCATTATTATGTAGACTGGAATCTTCAGAGAAAGCTTCTTAGAAGGGGCATGATGAGTTGATATTGAGGACAAATTAGAATTTTGATATCTAAAAAGGGAGTAAAGGGACAGCAACCAAGAAGATGGCATTGATATCCAGGAAAGAGCACTACACTGGGAATCAAGAGACTGGGGTTCTAGGCTGGACCCTACTAGTGACCCTTCACCAGAGCTCCTTCTGTTTGACTAAACTGTCTGAGTAGTATTGATGAGATGCTCTGCCCTATTCTCACCTTGCTGCCTCCCAGGGATCTCACCAAAATCAGATTTCATAGTATCCTAGAGTCTCTGCCCCAGGAATCTATATCCTTGCTCCTCCCCCCAAATTTAGTCATAAAAAGTTGACTTGGGGGTATGTTTTGTACTTGCTCTAGGCACCAAAATTACTGAATGATTCTGATTATTGATAGTCCCAAGATTTTCTGGTCTTATCTCACCTAGAATGTTGCAATCAGTTCTGGGCATCACAGTTTAATAAAAATATTGGTAAAAGGAAGAGTATCCCAAACAAAGCAACCAGAAGGATGAATATAACTTTCAGACCATACCCTTTTAGAACAACTTTGAGGAAATAAAAATGTTTAGCCTGAAGAAGATATGATTCAGGAAGGATATGACAGCTAACTTCAGGGCTGTCATGTGGAAGAGGGATTAGGCTTATTCTGTTTGGCCACAGAAGACAGAATCAGTAGTAATGAGGTAGAAATTACCAAAACAAATTTTTGTTCAGTGTAAGGAAAAACTTTTAAAAAATTAGATCTAACCAAAAGTGAAATGGAGTTATCAAAGGAAGCAGCAGTTGAAAAACATGAGAACTTTTTCAGGAAAGACAGATAACCACTTGCAGAGAATATGATGTAGAAGGAATACTTATCTGAGCACAAGTTGGCTAGACAACCTCTGAGACTTCTTTCAACACAGTGATTCTTTGATTCTCCTATTTTTCTAAAATACATAAAAGTAGTTGAACTAAATGATTATAAAATCTTTCCCAGATAAGAAAAATAGAATGAGAAAATTCATGGAGATAGGAATGAATGAGATTAATTTATGATTTGCTAGACAGGAAATAAATCCATTCAACTAGAATAAAGGGTTCATTTTAGAGAAAATGAAATGTCAGCTAATAGGGTAGGGCTAGATACTGACATGTCTTAAAATCTAGCCTGATGAGTTGTAAATAGTGGAATCCACAAGAGGTTCTGATCAGGAGAGTGATATGATGAAAGTGCTTTTTTTGAAACATCGGTCTGGTGTTGCTGCATCAGGATGGAATGACAGACTTGAGATGGGAAAATGAGTTAGCTTACTTTTATAGCATAGCAAAATTATGATTTGACAAACAAAACCAATATAACCAAAATTAGAAGGGAAGCAACAAATTGGGAAAAAATCTTTATAACAAAAACTTTATAACAAAAAACTCTGATAAAGGTCTAATTACTCAAATATATAAGGAGTTAAACCAATTGTCCAAAAAATCAAGTCATTTCCCAATTGATAAATGGGCAAGGGACACGAATAGGCAATTTTCAGATGAAGAAATCAAAACTATCAACTAACACATGAAAAAGTGTTCTAAATCTCTTATAATTAGAGAAATGCAAATCAAAACAATTCTGAGGTACCATCTCACACCTAGCAGATTAGCTAAATTGACAGCAAAGGACAGTAATAAATGTTTGAGGGGATGTGGCAAAATTGGGACATTAATGCATTGCTGGTAGAGTTCTGAATTGATCCAGTCATTCTGGATGGCAATTTGGAACTATGCCCATGGGGCTTTAAAAGACTGTCTGCCCTTTGACCCAGCCATACCACTGCTGGATTTATACCCCGAAGAGATCACAGGGAAAAAGACTTGTACAAAAATATTTATAGCTGTGCTCTTTGTGGTGGCAAAAAAATTGGAAAATGAGGGAATGTCCTTCAATTGAGGAATGGCTGAACAAATTGTAGTATCTGTTGGTGATGGAATACTACTGTGCTCAAAGGAATAAAGAACTGGAGGAATTCCATGTGAACTGGAAGGACCTCCAGCAATTGATGCAGAGTTAAAGGAGCAGATCCAGGAGAACATTGTACACAGAGACTGATACACTGTGGTACAATTGAATGTAATGGACTTCAGTACTAGCAGCAATGCAATGATCCAGGATAATTCTGAGGGATTTATGAGAAAGAACACTATCCACATCCAGAGGAAGAACTGTGGGAGTAGAAACACCAGAAGAAAAACAACTGCTTGAACACATAGGTTGATGGGGATATGATTGGGGATGTAGATTCTAAACAATTACCCTAGTGTAGTGATGGGCAAACTATGGCCTGGGAGCCAGATGCAGGGATGGGGTGGGGTGAGTTGTGGGCCCTGAAATGTTCTATCCGGCTGTGCCATATTATTCCTAATTTGACAAATACAATGAATAGGATACAATACAATGAAACTTCTAAAGAGTTGCCTTAGAAACAGACTGACAGATGAGCATTTCCTTTCCTTTGGTCCCCTCTTTAAAAAGTTTGCCCATCACTGCCCTAGTGCAATTATCAATAATATGGAAATAGGTCTTGATCAATGATACATGTAAAACCACTCAGTGGAATTGTACATCGGCTCTGGCGGTGTGTGTGAAAGATGTGGGGAGAAGGGAAAGAACATGAATCATATAACCATGGAAAGAATATTCTAAATTAATTAATTAATTTTAAGAGTTCAATTTAAAAAATTATGATTTTTTATTTTTTTTTTTTATTTTAAACCCTTAACTTCTGTGTATTGACTTATAGGTGGAAGAGTGGTAAGGGTAGGCAATGGGGGTCAAGTGACTTGCCCAGGGTCACACAGCTGGGAAGTGTCTGAGGCCAGATTTGAACCTAGGACCTCCTGTCTCTAGGCCTGGCTCTCAATCCACTGAACTACCCAGCTGCCCCCCAAAATTATGATTTGATAAGGACCTATCCCAGCAAAGAAACAATGAGAAAGGAAATAAAAAAAGGATAAGAAAAAAAATTGAAAGAGGACAAGAGAATTTTGGAGACAGAAATGATAGACCTTGTCAACCCATTGGATGAAAGGAATAAAGAAAAGGAGTCAAAATGACTCTAGGATACTGAGTCAGCAAACCTATGAAAATTGTGGCATATTGAGGGAGGGTAAAGAAAGGGAGAAAAAAGGCTTCTTTTCTCAACCTTTTTTTTTTTGACCACTGTGACCATTTAGTGAAGTTTATTATTAGATACAATAATATCCAATTACCTCAGATTAATATTTTTCAAAGATTGAACAAAATGCCATTTCAGTTAAAGGTTAGTAAAAATATTTTTTCCCATCAAAGTTCATGAACTCCTTGAAATCTAGGTTGACAGCTCATGAAGAAGGGAAAAGTTTCAGGGAGAAGGGGTTTAATTTCAAGCCTCTTGAGTTTGAAGTGACAGGGAAACAATCACATAAAAAACTATAGCAAACAGCTGTGTATATTGGATTGGAATTTGGAATTTGGAAGAGAGGCCAGGACTGGAGATTCAGTCTGATACACTTGCATGCCTACAAAGTGTTCCTTCAGTCTTCTTTATTTCTGACTTAACTCCTTGATGAATCTCCTCTTGATTGCTCCCAAACCCAGTAGAAGATGTTTTCCCTTCTGTAATTTTCCTAGAGATCTTTATATGCATCTTTCTTTTATTCCTATTATACTCATCTTGTGCATCTGTGTACATTTTGTATTTACTCTATAGATTTGCAGCTCCTTCAAGATTGAGACCATCATTTTTTAGTCTGTGCTTCCAATACCGTTTAGTAATAGTAGTTGCTTCACAAATTGAAGCAATAGCTAAAGTCATGAATGTTTTATAGAATTTTAAAAGTCTGAAATTGCAACATCAACACGTAGGTTCAATTATATAAGTGAAACTACGTTTAGAAGAGATGAGTGACTTTTTATGATTAACTTTTATTCTCCAAATATTGTCAAAATAAATTCATAAAGCTCCAAGTTAAAGCTAAGAACTGAACTACGAAAGATTGAAACCCCTCAAATTTTTAACTCTGCCTAATATTTCTGTCTGCAGAGACTTAACACATACATTATGCAGTGTTTACCATTGCAGGTTTATGGTGAGTGTGTGTGTGTGTGTGTATGTGCATATGTGTGGATGTGTATGTGTAGCCTGTGCTACTAGCACATTTTCCTGTTAATTGAGTTTCCTAACCTAAGCAGGGCAGACAATGATCCTGTTATTACTGGAAATCTAATTTTACCTTGTTTTTCACCATTGGATGAAGGCAGGCAAGCATTTGCAAGAAATATATTCACTTCAAAATTGGAAGGGTAAAAAGGTAAAATGAATAAAGGGAAAGAAGTTTTAATAATAATACTTATTAATAGGATCCCTTAAATTTTTTTTTTTTTAAACCCTTGTACTTCGGTGTATTGTCTCATAGGTGGAAGATTGGCAAGGGTGGGCAATGGGGGTCAAGTGACTTGTCCAGGGTCACACAGCTGGGAAGTGGCTGAGACCGGGTTTGAACCTAGGACCTCCTGTCTCTAGGCCTGACTCTCACTCCACTGAGCTACCCAGCTGCCCCCAGGATCCCTTAAATTTTGTTAAAACATCTCTGGGGACTTTAACAATCCTGTGGGGACCAGAGTAAGGCAAAACATGTGTTTAAGTTTAAATTCTTAGCATTTTATTAGCTAATTCTACTTGTTAGAAAGTCTCAAACTCAAGAACAAAAAAATTAACTTGAAATTCTGTACAATTAGTCCATTTTAAAGGACAGAAATCCCAACAGATTTTTTTTAGTCTTTCAGTATTTCCTTTTTTCCTAATTACAAGTAAAAACAATTATTAATATTTTTCAGAGATTTTGAGTTTCAAATTTTCTTCCTCCCCTCCTTCCTTCTTGAAATGGCAAGTAATTTGATACATATATATGTGTGTGTGTGTATGTCATTATACAAACATATTGTGAAAGATATTAAAAAACTCACCAAGAAAATAAAGTGAAAATGATATGCTTTGCATGGCACTAAGATTCCATTAGTTCTTTTTCTGGAGGTTAGTATTTGTTACATAAGTCCTTTGGTCTTGGATTATTGTATTGTGAATAGTTGTCATTCATAGTTGATCATCGTATGATATTGTTGTTACTGTGTATGATACTCTCCTTGTACTGCTTACTTTATTTTGCATCAGTTCATGTAAATCTTTCTGTAAACATCCTGTTTGTTATTTCTTATAGCACAGTAGTATTCCATTATACTCATAAACTACAATGTATTCAGTCATGCTCCAACTGATGGACATCCCATCATTTTCCAGTTCTTTGCCAGCATAAAAAAAATCTATCATTTTTTTCATAAATATGTCTTTTTTCCTTAAAAAAAAATCCATTTGGGATACATCTAGTAATGGTATTACTGGACCAAAGGGTATGCAAAGTTTTAGAAATGTTTGGGCACAGTTCCAAATTGTTCTCCAGAATGGTTGGATCAGTTCAAAAACTCTACCTATAATTTCCCAATTTTCCCACATCTTCTCCAACATTTAGAATTTTCTTTTTTTGTCATATCAATTATTCTGATTGGTGTTAGATAGTACTTCAGACCCAACGGATTTTTTGAAGGAAGTAGAAAACAAAGGCCTGCCTGATTTCACTTACTTCTAGAGTTAATTCACAGTAGGAGATACAGTGTACTATAGTGGATAGTGGACTAATCTTTGGGTCAAAAACATTTATGTTTATGTCCTGCCTTTGACACATTCTAGGAGTGTGATCATGAGTATATGACTTTACCTCTCAGTGCTATAGGCTCAGAAAAATAAGATGACTTGCTCAAGGTTGCACAACTAATAATTTTCAGAATCAAACCCAGGTCTCTTGACACAGGTCCAGCAATCTCATAGATGACTATAAGACTGATAATAAGACATGTAGATGACTGAGACCTAATGACTAGGCAGATTTAAGTGAGGAATCAAGATAGACAATTGGGGAGAGTTTACAATAGACAATAAGAAGAGGTCCTATAAGTGAATAGTAGGCTTTAGAGAGATAAAAATTTGGGCAGCATCAAGTAGATGAGAAGTGGGAAAAACAAAGGGTAAACAGTTTCAAAGGTCTCATGATGAGAAGTGCTATCCACTTCCAGATAGAGAGGTGAGAGATTCAGAATACAGAATGCAATATATTTTCTGTATTAGACTGTAAGCCCTTTGAAGGCAGGGACTTAACCTTAGTCTGGGTCATAGCCCCATCTTCCAGATATCAGGAGTCTCATGTGACTAAAGTTAGTCTCTTCTGAGCAGCCAGGAAGCCATGAGGCTCCCAATCAAAGGGTGCTCTGATAATGACCAAAATGGGTTTTCAGATGGAATAAAAGGTACAATTTACACAATATGGGCCCCAGGAATTTACTCCTAATCCCTGGAAGAAAATATCAAAGCTAGGGATTCAACAGTATTGACTCTAGGCTCCAAACAAATGATCTCTCCTGGACCCCACTTACAGTAAACCACAGTCAGGTTGCTGGCTGTGCTGACACACTTCATCTAGGGACTCTGGACCTGGTCTGAGTGGTGTCAAGAGTTGTAACAAATCTCTGAAGAATTGTCTTTGATACACTGTCAGATAGTGTCACGGTCAAGTCTCTCTTTCAGTTGGTTTGGATAATTGGTTTTCTTTGTTATAGGATTTTCTTGGCCATAAGGGAAGGCTCAATGGCAGTAGGGTACAGGAGGGATGGGGTATCTAGAAATTACTATGAGATAAAAGTAAAAGGCATTAATAAAACTTGAATAACAACCACAACAAAAACCTGATTATATTTTGGAGAGTGTTTTCAGCATTGTAGGAAACTGAAGAGTAGCTCTAGAACAGAGATTCTTAAGACCTATAGCCTGTAAAACAGGGTGACTGGAAGAATGGCGGCATACTCAATAGCAATCAGGAAGTTAGGAGGGTGGGTGGATTTAGTGGATTTAGGGGAGAAAGATAATGGTTTCTATCTTGAATGTTTTGAATTTGAGGTGCTTATGGCTCATATATATTGAAATGTCTAGAAGACATCTGGAGGCACAAGATCTGAGCACAAGAGAGCTGTAAGAATATGTAGCTATGAGAATACTTTGCAGAGAGATGATAGTTGAATATGTAGGAGCTAAAGAGATCACTGAGATTATATATTTTTCTTCCTTTATTTTTCAAAGAAGACTAGTGACATCACAGAGTTATGCCTTGACTTGCTTGTAAACTTAATTTAAGTAAGGAAGAGTTGCTCAGTCCTTGGCTGGTTTCTCATTAATTAACTCATATTTATATATTCCTATAAAATGGCCTCACTCTTTTTTCCAGTCATTGAAGTCCAGTGGCAAGACAAAAGTCAGGATAGTTGGTGACAGCCCAGGATTCAGTGGATGACTTTAGCAACGTCAGTGTCTTACCCAGCTTTAAGGAGTCCACAGTGCCTGCTTCTGTCACCTACATGGTCATTGGAACAAATTGTTCTCATCTCCCCATTCTGCCTGGATTAAGTCTTCAAACCTTACAAGCTTGGGGCAGATATCTTCGGTTACTCTCAACCTGGTTTAGCCTGTTGCTGAGACAGTGGTGGGTTTTTTTTTTTTTCTTGAGGAATGGCTGCTATGCATGCTACAGCTTCTTGGAGGGACATGTGAGGTGGGTGAAAGGTAGACACCAAAGGTAAGAAAAGAGGAAAGAAGAGGGTCAGGGATAGAGTCCTCAGATAAACCAATGCATAATATATGAGATAAGGATGGAGAATCTGCAAAGAAAATTGAGAATGAGTAGTTTAGCAGGCAGAAACATTCCTACAATATCAAGGGAAGGATATAATCAGTAATACCATAGAAAACCAAAATAGTCAGTTGAAGGTAAAAGCAAATTTGAGATTTTACTCATAGTGGATGGAGTTGGGGCCTTTGATAAAGAAGTCATTTTTCATGATCTAATGAATGGTACACTAATACACTAGGGGATAGGATATACAATTCTGGTCACAGGAAATAAAGATGAATTATGGTGGCCAGAATTTTGCTAAGTTAAATAGATAGGAGATATGCTTTTCTTTCCAGGGAATGAATCAAAGACATGGTAGTTTCCTGAGACTTATCAAATATGCCAACTACTCCAGTGATTACTCTGGGGAAAAATGAATTGGAGATGGATAAAAGTGATTTTAGTTAAAAAAAAAAGAAAAAAGGAAAATTTCAAATTATTTTTGAAAGTAGTATTAAAAGAGTAGTTTATACACTCCCTAGCTAAACGACCTTGGTCAAATCACTTAATCTCCATTGCCTGGCCCTTACTACTTTTCAATCAACACACAGTATTGATTCTAAGATGAAAGGTAAGGATTTTTAAAAAAGAGTAGTTCATGAACACAGAACAGGATAAGTGGTGTGCACTAAGAGCCATTATGAGTTCATCAAGATGAAGTCATGTCACATTAACCTCATTCTTTTTTGTTTTCTGTTTTTTTAAAGATAGGGCAACAAATAGATTAGTATACAAGATTTTAGCAAGTCTTTCATGCCATGTTTGTGGCCAAGATTGAGAGATGTAGGAGACTGAGAGATGTAAGCTAGATGATAGATAGTTTAGAGACTCATTCAGTGACCAAAGATTAGTTATTAAATGATCACTGTAAAATTATAAGGAAGTCTCTAGTACAGTGCCCCAGGGATCTACCCTTGGTCTGGTGTTATTCAACATTTTTATCACTCAGTTGGATGAAAGCATAGAATGCTCATTTATAAAATTTACAAATAATATAAAACTGAGAAGGATAGATAACACATTAGACAACAGATTCAGAATCCAAATAATATTGACATGCTAGAACAATGGGCAGAATTTATTCAAATATTAAAATGAACTTATGATCACTTTGATGTTGTTATGGCTTCCACTAATACAGATTATAAACCCTCCATGCCTAAGTTTTACCCTATATGACTTTTTGTCCACGGTCTCCCATAAGTTTGCTGCTAGAGCCATTTTTTCACTTTCTCTTCACATCACAAGGATATCAATGGAAAATATGGCCTATCCACTGGTCAGCTCTGGTTTGGGGCATATGACAAGCTTACCTTTTTTTTTGACAAAGATATATTTTTTATTGTATCACATACACTACTTCTTTTTGATAAGAATATTAGAAGAGAACAAGAAATCTTTCATCAATGATAATCTGCAGTAGACTACTGTGTAATAGCTGGTAGGAATAGGGAATAAGGCAAGGCAAGGGACCCAAGGCTGGAGGTAATCAAGGGAATATACTAGTTAGTAAGGAAATTAAGGCAATATGGTGGATGAGGAAGGTACAATGATGAAGGTTGGTAGTTGAGGTGGTAGGAGAAATAAGGGAATGTCTGAGTTTAGGGAGTATAACACTGAGGTACCAAGGGTTGCAAGGGAGAGAATGAGTTAATCTAAGGCAGGCAATAGCAGCAGGGAAATACTGACTGGGACCCAGGTTAGAGACAAAACAATGAAGGGAAACAGACTGGACCCTTCAAGTAAAAGGACACTTTTACAGAGCCAGGTTAGAGCCAGCCATGGCCAGCTTGAAACTGACTTGAGGCTTTGGTCAGTTTCACAGGAAGGGACTAGAAGGAAGTATTGAAGTTACACTTCCTTCAAGATGGATACAAACTCCAGAGAATATATTATCCTCTCTCTCTTCCTCCCTCTCTTATTAATCATCTAATGAAGTAGCCAAAAGGTCTTGATTAAATACAAACAGGGTTTATTGTCTTCTAGGAGAGATTGGCAGGGTAGAGGATACAAGGTAGCCCTAACAACCACTTAGAGAAACTTCAGGTGGGGGCAGGGAGGCAGGAACGTGAGACTGAGAAAGGACCTGCCTTAACTCAGCTCTCAGATGGGTTTTTAATCAATGGGGATAGGAAAGTTGGATACAATGATTCAATAGGTAAATTGTTGCAAGGGTAAGCCCTATTTGACTATTTAAAAATTCAAGTTTAAACTAACACTCCTAACTACCCTCCTTTCAAACCCTCACAGGAATTCAGGCAGGGAAAATGAAGGTGGGAATAGGGTATGGTAGGGAGATTCAAAGGAATTAGCTAAATTAACAAATCTCAAAAGAAAAGCTGCAAAATATAGGCCAGGTTTCAATCTAAAGAAGGAGCTCAGATGGACCCTGGTACTCTCCACGAGTTCCCAGGACCAACTGAACTTTTCCCAAGATTCTAAACTCCTTAACTGACAGAAGAACTCTGCAAATCAGTTATGCCCCCTCTCTGTACCACACTACATTTTTCCCACCATGATTTGACTGAAAGGCTGAGAATGCAAATCCCACTGTACTTTTTTGCTTGTTGACTAATAAAAAGCATTTGATTGTTTAAAAGGAAATGCTGTTTTAAAGACTTTCTAACAAGGTATCTCCCACACATATGTCAAAATTGCACAAAATTCCTTGAAAAATATAACAGTAGAGATAAGCTTCTGCTGTTATCTGTCAATGATCATTAATATCAGGCAAGACATAAAACAGGAAGAGAAAGGCTTGCCAAAGGTGACATGGAGGAGATCCAGCACAGAGTCTAAGTTTAGAAGGAATTCCTAAAGGATGTTGACAGTTTCCATATGTTCCCTTTTACAGATGGCAATGGATAGAAAGTAATAGGATGAAATTAAAAAGGAATAAGATCCTAAACTTGCATTAAAGGAAAATCAATTCAAATATAAGATATGGGAAGCATGACTAGACAGCAGTATATGTAACAAGACCCTGTGGTTGTAGTGGACAAAAGTCCCCAGTTTGAGTTTATAAGATCATATGCTAGTTACAAAAACTAATCCTATTATTCTAGGTTGTATCAGCAGACACAGAATCTCTCAAACAAGGAAGATGTAGTCATACCACAACTGTTCTAGGTACTATGTTTTGGTAAGGTAATAGAGAAAGCATTTACCAGGGTCCTGCTTGGATAGTGAATGGACCTTAAAATGATGAGGACTAGTCAAAAGAACTAGAGAAAGTCAAGAGAAAGATTTCTCAAATTTCAGTATAAATTCATCATAAAGTACTTTTGTAGTTTCCTTCAGATTACTCTCTCACAGAAAGAAGCAACAATGAAGTGTGGATAACCCAATCTAGCTCATTGTGTGTGAGGCACTACACCCAAAATAGAGAACCTTTTAAAGACTCGAGACTCACCCCCCAAACTGAGTGTCATGCCTACCCTCCTCTCCTCACCCACTGCTCCCCCCCTTAACCCAGGCAGGGGAGGGAGGAAGTACTCCCATTGGGCTGCTGGGCAGAGGAACAGGGGAAGTGAGGAATATCCTCAGGCACATGAAGAGGGGCAAGGGAATGGATCTGCCCAGAGTTCTTCTGGCTTTCTAGTAATGAACTCTGGCAGGTGATAGTAGGTGTGCCCACAGGGTTCACCATCACTTCACTCTTCTATTTCTCAAAAAGAAAAGATAATAATTACACTTTGTGTTTAGACTATTGAGATAAACTCTAGGCTAGGCTTAAGTATCATAGAAGACTCAGCAATGGAATTTCAAATAGCAAGAGGGTGATTAATTGTCTCAAGAAAGATTTAAAAAAGGGAAGTTTCAAAGAAGACCCAATTTAGGTGTGGGTGGACAGAAGTCTGGGACACAGACCAAATGAAGACATCCCCAGGGTAAATACCATACTGAACTACTGAAATGGGGAAAATGGTCTAGTGAAAAAACACAGAGCAGAGTAATTATACTTGTTTGACTTCATTGGGATGTTTGGGTGAAGAAGTGAATTGGAAAGGGTGGAAAAATAATACTAATAGTTCACATTTGTATAACTCCTAAGGTTTTCAAACATTATATATATATATATATATATGTATATATATATATATATTATCTTCTAGTGGGTAGGTCACTAAACTTGGCTCTAGGAAGATCTGGGTTAAAATCACATCTTAGACTACTAGCTGAGTGATTTATCAGTCAACAAACTTTTATTAATCATTAATCTTACTACATGCCAGGTACTGTGATAAGCACTGGAGAAAAAAAAAAGATGGGTAAAACGTGGTACCTGTCCTCATATTCTAATGGAATAGACTATTTGTAAATTATTATGAACACACACACATATATGTATATGTGTGTATATATATATATATATATACACACTGTAAATGGGAAGTTGACTCAAGAAAGACACTAGGGAAAAAAATAAATAAAAAAAGAAAGACACTAGGGTGTGAGCAAAAAAAATTGAAAGACCTGTTGTAGAAAGAACTCCTGAGTCTTGAAGCCAAGAGGTGCCAAGAGATTACTCTACATCATGATTTTAGGAACACTGCTAAGAAAGATACTTTTTTTTTTCTGGATCATGATTGAATTGGTTTAAGAAACTCAGATTAGAGCATTGACTTGGAATCAGAAAAAACTCTTCTTCATATGTTTAAATCCAGCCTCAGATACTGAGTAGGTGAGCAAGTCACTTATCCCTGCCTCAGTTTCCTAATATGTGAAATGATCCAGAGAAGGAACTGGCAAACTACTCAAGTATCTTTGCCAAGAAAACTCCAAAATGGGATCCCACAGAGTCTGATGTGACTGAAAAGTCTGAACTACAACTACTACTCTGCAATTACTCTGTCTTAGAGAACTGCTTAAAGCAGGGGTCAGCAACGTATGGCTCTCAAGCCATATCTGGCTCCATGTCCTAACCTGCCAGTCCAGGCAGGGCCCCAGGATATGTCCCAGGGGGCCCTTCAGCCCCTGCCCCATATTCCAACACCTTCCGCCTCAATCCTCCTCCATCTGCATGCATTTATGGCTCTCATGGCCAAAAAGGTTGCCAACCCTTGGTTAAAGAGATTAAGACATTTGTCCAGGATTCACCAGCCAGTGTATGTCCGAGGCTGGACTTGATCTCCAGTCTTCCTGACTCCAAAATTGACTTGCTATCCAGTAAGCTTTTCTGCCTCTTAAAAAAGGCATTTCAGATAGTATTATCCCTCTATTACATATGAGGAAATTGATGTCACAGAGAGGCTGCTGCAGCAAGCACATTTAAGCACCTGAGGTGATATTTTATAATGAAAAAATTTTGAAGGTAGTCATCTACCGAGGATAGTTAGGTTCCAAAGGGTAGCATTTTGCCACTTACTTTAGATAGGGTGGAATAATTTGATTAATTTACTCAATGGAGTCCATATCCTAAAAGGAGGAAGCAATACGTATACAGATCCATACATTTGAAAAATGCAAAGTAATTTCAGAGGCAAGAAAGCATCTAAACCGAATCTCTCCCATATTGTTTTCCAATTTTCCCAACAGTTTTTGTCAAATAGCGGGTTTTTGTCCCCAAAGCTGGGCTCTTTGGGTTTATCATAGACTGTCTTGCTGAGGTCGCTTACCCCTAGTGTATTCCACTGATCCTCCCTTCTGTCTCTTCGCCAGTACCATATTGTTTTGATGAGCACTGCTTTGTAGTACAGTTTAAGATCTGGTACTGCTAGGCCACCTTCTTTCATATTTTTTTTTTCATTATTTCCCTTGATATTCTTGGTCTTTTGTTCTTCCAAATGAACTTTGTTATAGTCTTTTCTAATTCAATAAAGAAGATTTTTGGTAGTTTGATAGGTTTAGCACTAAATAGGTAAATTAATTTGGGTAGGATGGTCATTTTTATTATGTTAAATTGTCCTACCCATGAGCAATCAATGTTTTTCCAATTGTTTAGATCTAGTTTAATTGGGTGGAAAGGGTTTTGTAGTTGTGTTTCTCTAGTAGCAGCCATGTAAGGATCCAGAGTAAGGCTGAGGGACTTATAAAAAAGAAAACTAGCCATATTCAAAGGAAGAACTGTGGGAGTAGAAACACAGAAGAAAAACAACTGCTTGAACACATGGGCATTTGGGGATATTATTGGGGATGTAGACACTAAATGATAACTCTAGTCCAACTATCAATAATATGGAATTAGGTCTTAATCAATGATACATGTAAAACCTAGTGGCATTGTGCGTCGGCTAAGGAGGGTTAGGGGGGATTTGGGGGAGAGAGAAGAACATGAAATATGTAACTATGGGAAAATATTCAAAATTTAAAATTAAATTAAAAAAAAGAAAGCATCAAGAACTGGGTGTGTCAAGGGACATCAGGAAAGGCCTTTATTAGTAGGTAGAACTTGAGCTAAATCTTAAAGTGAGACTGCAATTAATTCCAAGAGGAGGAAGCAAGGAGAAAGAGCATTCTAGGCATGAGGGACAATCTATGTAAAGGCATGGACACAGGAGATAGAAAATTCTGGAGGATAATAATAACAAGTGGGATCATTTAGTTATAATGTAGAGGATATATGTCACAGGGGCCATGAATTTAGTCTAAAAGAAAGGTTGGAGCTCTACTTATGAAAAGCTATAAATTCCAAATGTGGCAGCTTACATTTTATCCAGGCAAGAGGGAGCCACTAAGGATTTCTGAGGAGAGTAAAAGGTTCTAATTTGTGCATTAGGACAATCACTTTGACAAGATATGGAGGATGAGTTGGACAGAGGAAGACTGGATAGATCATATAGTAGGGAGATCAATTTGGGGATTACTGTAATAGTTTAGGTGAGATGTGCTGTGTGCCTGAACTAGAGCAGCCCCTTGTGAATGAAGAAAAGGGAATAGAAGGGGAAAGGTTGTAGAAATAGAAATTGTCATGAAGAAAACAAAGGAGATCGAAGAACCAAGAATGTCTGCATTTGTGAACCTGCATGACCGGAAGCATAGTAGCACTCTCTACCAAACTAGGAAATTAGAAGGAATAGTGGGTTAAGATAACCCTAAGTTGTTTCTAGCTCTAACCATCTATGATTCTCTGGGTGGTCTGACTATTGTCTATTGTATCATCTGCCTTCTCTGTTATTATAGTTTTTCAGTTTGAAAATGAAATGAGTGCTAAGGTTCCTTGGTTGAGTACATACCATTGCTGATTAAAGAAGACCAAAGGCATTTAGGGGAAATAAAATAGCAATTTTATTGTCTTTGGATGTCAGAGGACCAGTGCCCTCTTTCCCTCCAAGGCTCAGCCTAAAGTCTAAGCCAAATTCTTGTCTATTAAAGGAGTGCTCTTGAACTGTGGATTCCCTCCCAAGGGAAGTTTCATTTCCATTGTTTCTCTGAATTAGTGGATTTATCTTGGCTTCCATTGTTGAAGGGAATGCTTTGATTGCTGCATACTTTCCAGACAAAGGCACAGGGAAACCTTCCAAAGTATCCGGCAAGCTGCATGTGTCTCTGTTGCCCATTTGGACCAATTGTAGTCGTTTTCAGTTCAGAATTCAGAAGGGTTGTGGGAAAAGGAACTGAACTGAAATAAATCTTAAAACAAAAGAGAGAAATCAACGTACTTGCAGGCCTCTCCACTCCAATCTACTGAATTAGGGCCCATGGGGCATGTTTTGGGCTGTGTTGTCTCAGATCACTTCACCTCTCTGGCAGCTTCAGGTTCCCCATCTGTAAAATGAAAGGGCTGGACTAGATGGCCCCTGAGCTCCCTTTCGACTAGAAATCTATGATCCTACTATGTTTCCCTTGTATATAGTGCAAGAGTTTCTAAGAGTCTTCTTGTACATAGCATGCTTTTATATGGAACTTTATGGTTTACAGCCTCACAACAACCCTCTGAAGGTATGTATTATTATCCTCAATTTACAGATGAAGAAACTGAAACTGGGAGAAGTTAATTAAGAGACTTGCTCACATGCAAATAGCAAAGTAGAGTTAAAGCTATAACTTTAAGGTTCATGCTCTTTTCTTATTGCTATCCTTAGCTTCTCTGGATGTCAGAGGCTCAAACACTGGGGGCGGGATTGTGTTAGTGGTTTCATTATTATTGATCAGGACAGGGAGAATTGACAAGTTTTGTTTTGTTTTGGCTACTGTGCATGACCACAGTCAAACTTTTATTAATAATATACAAATGATATCTTGACTATCAAAGATATAATCAACAAAAATTTTAAAAAACTAATTCACATTTTGGTTAGGGAGACAATATATAAATAACTAGGTAGATACAAGATATATAGAGAATAGATAGAAGGTAATCTGAGAAGGGCAGGTTTATGAATAGAGGTGCCAGGTCTGGAATCATCTTCCTGAATTCAAATCTGGCCTCAGATTCTTCCTAGCTGTGTGGGCAAGTCACTTAACCCTGTTTGCCTCAGTATATATTTAAAAAAAATTTTTTTTTAAACCCTTACCTTCCATCTTGGAGTCAATACTGTGTATTGGCTCCAAGGCAGAAGAGTGATAAGAGTAGGCAATGGGGGTCAAGTGACTTGCCCAGGGTCACACAGCTGGGAAGTGTCTGAGGCCAGATTTGAACCTAGGACCTCCCGTCTCTAGGCCTGGCTCTCAATCCACTGAGCTACCCTGTTGCCCCCAGTATATTTTTTTTTTGTAAAATGAGCCAGAGAAGAAAATGGCAAACCCACTCTGGTATCTTTGCTATTGTTTTATTTAGTTGTTTTTCAGTCACTTTTGACTCTTTAGGATCCAAACCCCAAATGGGAATACAAAGAATCAGACATAACTGAAGAATAACAACCATCATCTCTGTAAGGAGTGTTATAGGGAATCAGTTTAAGTAGATTGAAGGTGATTGACAGGAGAAGGTTCCAGAACTTTGTGTAGGTAGCTGGCAGAGAAAGTCAGTTGCTCCTTGAATTTCCATTGAATGGAGAGAGCTGCATTTCCTCTTTGTGGATCCTGCTTTGATTGAAAATCATCATCTATCAAGAGACCTTTGGCTGGAGTTTAGTTGAGGTTAGGTAAAGCATTCAGGGATGGACTCTGATGTTAAAATCCTTACTCCCTCTCCTAGCTTGGATTATAGTAGCAGTATCATCTGGACTTCTGTGGACACAGCTTTGAGGACACAGCTTTTGTGGACACAGACGGGAGACCCCACCTTAATCAGCTGGACCTGTTCACCTTCCCAGTGTTCCTTAATTATTATATCTCAAGAGGAACCCTGGATAGGTTAGATTTAAGGCAGCTGAGGGATTTTAGTCTGATAGTATAGTTACCCTTCTGGACTTTGGGGGAGGAGACCCAAGTAGTTTAAGATTGTTTACCCAATCCCTTCCCTTCCTGACCCAGTTGTTAATAAACCTTTTATTTTATATTACATATATATATAATATACATGGTTTATAAATAATATACATGTTATATATAATATTCATATTTATATATAATATACATGTTTATATATATAATATACATGTTATATATATATAAA
>NC_058133.1:417605626-417633139 GCF_016433145.1 Gracilinanus agilis | reverse complement strand
GAAGGGGAAAGTAGGGGCATAAAGTATGTAAACAGGTTAAAAATGAATATTAATAAATGTCTAATAAAAAATTAAAAAAATATATAATGTTAAAAACTTTTGTTTACATGTAATTAAAAAGAAGCATTTATATATATATATATATATATATATATATTGCAAAAAGGAAAATTCTTCCTGCCAAAGTCCTTGGCACTGTCAAAAAGTTCATGAAAATGACACTAAGAAGTACTGATGTCTGTATTGTTACTGTACTCTAAGGATAATGGACTTTTTTCATCTGATTGGCAGCTGGAAGCTTTCCATATATGTTGTTTTCCTCATTAAAATATGAGCTCCTTGAGAGCACGGACTGCCTTCCTTTTCTATTTGTATCCCCAGTACTTAGCACAATGCTTTGATCATAGTAAGGGATTAATAAAGACTTCATTCATTCATTCATTCATTCATTCATTCATTCATTTATCCATACTGTGTCATTAATTGGATAACCAAATGATTTGAAAGATGCTTCCAATGATTAGAATGCTGCTACCCCTTAAACCAAGTCTATGGATTAAATACTGAAGGAAACCTTTTTGTAGGTAGTTAGGTCAAATGAAATATGAAATTTGGATACTGTGTACAGGAAAATGAACCTCACAGTTTTGTCCTCATTAAATCATAGGGAAAGAAAACTTCCTGATCCCACTCTATGATGCAATTGTTTCTTATGTCAGTAAAGACTTAGTACAGAGTAGACTAATTCAGACAGTGTTTTTGTTTTTAATTAATGAGTATCTTGTCTTGCAACATTGACTACTTACTTCAGATGCATTTTATATACTAGGTCCAGCCAAATTATTATCATTATTATATGGTTGTAATAATATGGTTATTATATAGTTCAAAGGGAAGAAGATTACATGATCTGCATGAGTAGAAAGAATGTCTTTGTGGAAAACTCTGTAAGCTAGAATCTCTTTCAGCCTTTAAAAGCACATAGAACCTGTCTTAACAATATGGCAGAGAATTTAAGCCCAAGTCCATAAGCACATGATTCAAAATCTTTGGCCATTAAGTGGGGAAATTGTTTTGCTCTATTAATGTGTTTACTACTCCCAATAAGGAAAGGTTTCAGGAAGTCGTGGAGGTAGAGAATATTCTTTCATTTAGTACATTTTAGCAGCCTGAGAAAATGCTATCTTATCTAAGAAAAAAGTTAAAAAAAAACACGTATCTTACTTTTAGTTCCAGAACCATAGTCAAAGCAGTCTGATATTAAAATTTGCTATTAACTCTCCCTCACCATTATTCTCCTGTATGTTTTATCATCTACTATTAAAATATTAGTTCCTTGAGGATAGGGACCATCTTTATTTTTGTATTTGTATCTCCAGTGCTCAGCCAAGTGCTTGGCACAAAATATGTGTTTAATGAATACTTTTTTCCTTCATTCATCTGCCCTTTTATTCATTGTTTCATTTAATTTTTCTGATTACTCCCTCAACCTGTGCAAACCCAAATCCTTTCACACCTCATTCCAAGCCATTCTTATTCTGTGGTGTCCCAGTGCCCTTCCATCAATGATCTCAAAACATAGGATTTCCTATGATCCTTTTAATACCGGACAGGCATAGGTGAAGCATGGAGGCTATATACAACTACCCCTCACTCCTGTGACATGAATAGATTACCTCCTTGTCTGATCATATGTATTCTTGCTAATGCCTTCTCCATTACTATCCATGCATAGGTCATTACTGGCAATATGCTGCAGTTTCCTTGTACCCACTGAACTTTTGAATTCTATTATCCTTTGAGTCATCAATTTGGTTTCTTCTTGTGTGTTTGCACCTTGTTTTCATGATTCATATAACATTACCAGGATAATAGTGTTAAAAAGATAGATTATTCCCATAGCAAGAAGCTTAGGATCATTGGAAGTACTGCCAAAATTCCTGTTTACAAAATGGCTCCATTTCCTTTCTCTATTCATTTTAATCTGGGTCCAGATGACTGTCTATTTGAAATATCTGTCCAAGATAGCAAATATCTAGTTTTCGTCCAAGTGGATTGAGGATGAGGAATCCCTGCTCTACATATTTTATAGATTGGGAGTTGTGACTTCTGATCATTGGAAGAGAATCATGAGCATATATACTGTATACCTCTATACTGAATTCATAACCCTTTTTTGTTTCTAGTACATAAACACAGACTCCTTCTTTAGTGTCACTATTCTGAAAACTCTAAATGGCACTCTCCCAGCCAGACCTGGTATCCAGCATCTTAAAATCTTTGTCTATCTCCATTGGGATTAGGGACCTAAGGTCAATTGGAAGTTATTCTTTCACACTTAGATGAGGAAATAAATTGTTCTGGGTAAAAACTCTGCATGAATCCCTATGTATATAGAGCCATCCTAACATCTTAACTGTGCTCTGGACAAAATTTCTAGGCATTCCTTTCCACATATAGAACATCAAAATTTCTTTTTTTTTGTTCCCTTTACTATAGACGATCCTTATCTTGAGGTCCAGATAGACATCCTTTGGGTACCTATACCAAGGGGCACAAAATTCTCCCCAAGTAGATCCTTACCACTTCAAAGGTAATCCTATCAGAATTCTAAATTCATCCACTGGAACAAGTTGTTGCAAGAGACTAATGGTTTAGAAACCACAAAAAAAGTGCTAAACTCTCCCCATAAGATTAAATAAGTCTCATACAAGGGTGAAGTTCTCCTGAAAATGGATTAAGAATTTAGAGTTGATTGTTCTGGCTTTCTTTGCCAACAGACAGTGGAAAAGGATCACAGACAAGTTATTTGAACTCTTGTCACAAATCAGGCAAGCAATCAAGAACTACTTAAGAGTACAAAAGAAAAAAATTAAACATGCATAAGCTATCAGTACATGCTTTAATCAAAATACTAGTCGTGTATTTTAGTAATACAAAATCTATATTTCCATTAACCTTAATAACAATATATATAAAGGATTCACTAGAATAACAGGTATCAGTAAGTAAACATTTTAAACAAGCAAAAGTTATTTCAAAACAATTATTGTACAATTATACTTCAAAACAAAAGAAAGGGGAAAATGGCAATTTTTTTTTGAATCTAGTGTCTCCAATAATGAAAGTTCCAAGTAAAGAATCTCTCCAGTAGGTCAACAATGCAGAGACCAATATCTATCTTAGACAAGGCCCCCAGAATATAGCAAATGTTCTGATACCATTGTTCCGACTCTTACTCTTGCTAACGAGTCGAATCCCCAGAGGTTGGCTACTATGCCCCTTGACTGTCTAGAAGTCCTCCTGAGGGGTTGAGGAAATTATCTTTTCTAATGCTGTATAGCTCAAGCCCCCATTCTAATGTGTGCTTTTTCATGATTATTAGTTGACTATCAATTTTGTCATACAGCCTATATAACTTTTAGAAGATGGTATTTACTAAGTCGGTGTGGTGGTTGTTATAAAGCATTCACCCAAAATTCTGAAATATTTTCTCATACAGCATTCTGGGGAAAACAGGCTCATTTTAGAAAGCATATGTGTCAGAGGGACAACTCCTAGTGCTGGCTTTCTGGATATCTTTTTCTCCCCTTTGTAAAAAAGGTACTCAAAGATTCTCATTGGTTATAGTATAGCTTCTTTGATGCACTCTGTGGAGCTATGAATCTGCATTCAACCAGTCCTTGGCTCCTGATATAGACACCACTATCAGTAGCTACTGTCCAATAGGATGATGCTAAGATGGTAGTGGTAAGATGGGAAGTCCAACCCCCCTCCCCCCGAGCTTTTGAATCTCCCCAGGTTTTCCTGATGAGGAATAATTCAATTGGCTATCTAACCACAGCTACTTGTTGTAAACTACATAATATGAATTTTTGTTTTATTCACTCCTCCCTTTCCCTCCCACCAAGATGGATGTTGGGCCAATTTCCATCAAATAATCTTCTAGAGATTGATGTAATGAATAGCAAGTCATCTATAACAGGAGTATTTAGGAAGCCTCATCAACAATAGGAAGTCTTTTTTTTCTATTTGGCCTCTTTATAAGGCATCCTCCCTAACATTTATGAATACTTTAATATGTTTATCCATTTTATGCCTCACATGATCTGGTCAAAAGATCAAGGAACAAAGTTATCTCTATGATGGCACTGGTTAGGGACCTTTAATCACCAGTAATACTGTTTTTATTCATTTACCAAGCTCTAAATTTCCTTGTGTTTCCTCCTGGGCACATTCAATTCTCATGTGTAAATCAAAGAAAACTCAGAAACTTGTCTTTCGTATAAGTAATACAAGATAGAATCTGAATGAGCCTTTCATCATGGCTCCCCTATAAATTTCTTAAGGATGGAGGCTATTTTGTTTTTGTCTTTGTAAAAGGCACAAAACCTGGCAGAAACATATATTTTGAAAGATATCCAATCTCATCAATGTGAGTACTCTCGGTAATGAAGCATACTGCAATACATCCATAACTTCTCACCTGTGTTCTTATCCTGAACTCTTATTAATTCTCTAAATTAAATTCTCTAAATTAATTCTCTAAAAAAGAGGTGCCAAATATGCTGAGGGGGGGAGCTTTCCTCTTGATCTCTCAACACAGAGTGAATAGCAAAAGGGAACTTTAGCCTTCTATAACCTGCTGCCACATTTAAACAGTCAAAGAATATACATAAACAATTTTAATAGAAAAAAATCCAAGCTATCAGTAGCTTTATTAAAAAATGATCTAAATAACTAATAGAGATATCCAGATAAAAATGATGCCAAAATTCTATTTCATGTCTATCACATTGGGAAAGCTGATAGAAAGGGAAAATAAGCACTGTTAGAGATTTTTGGGAAAACAGGTACATTAATGAAGTTGGTGGAGTTATAACTTGATATAGCCATTCTGGGAGGTAATTTAGAACTATGCCCCCAAATGTACTAGACTATACATATCCTTTGATTCCAGAGAAACTATTAGTAGGCCTATGTCCCAAATAGATCAGAGGAAAAGGGAAAAGACTCATAGATGAAAAAAAAACACTTATAGTAGATCTTTTTGTTATAGCAAAGAATTAGAAACCAACAGAGTACCCATTAATAAAGGAATTGCTGAACAAATTTTATGGTAAATGAATGTAATAGAACACTATTATACCATCTGAAATGATGAAAGTGATTTCAGGGAAATAAGAGAAGACTTGTATGACTTGATTCAGAGTGAAAAGAGGAGTACAAGGAGAAAAATTTGTATAGTAAAAACAACACTGTAAAGACAAACAACTTTGAAAGCCTTAAGGGCTTCAATCAATACAATGATAAATCATAATTCCAAATGACTGATAATGAAACATACTACCCACCTCTTCACAGAGGTGATGTGCTCAGGATGCAGAATGAGATATAATTTTGTTGGATGTGGCTAATAAGGAAATTTGTTTTGCTTGACTATTCATATTTGTTACAATGATTTTGTTTTTATATTTTTCCCCAATGGTAGAGGGGGTTGGGCTAAAGAGGAAATAAATTTTTGTTATTTTTTCCCTTTCTTTTAATTAGAATATTTTCCCATGGTTACATGATTCATGATCCCCCCCTCCCCCTTGCTTTTTCTTCCCCACTCCTGAATCCAACAAGCAGTTCCATTGGGTTACATATTTATCATTGTTCAAAACCTATTTCCATGTTATTCATATCTGGAGTAGAGTGATCCTTTAACATCAAAACCCCAATCATAACCTTATCGCACTACGTGATTAAGCACATATTTTTCTAACGCATTTCCATTTCCACAGTTCTTTCTCTGGATGCGGACAGAATTCTTTCTCCTGAGTTCCTTTGGATTGACCTGGATCATTGCTTTGCTGCTAGCAGAAAAGTCTATTACATTCGATTGTGAATTTTTGTCATTTAGAGAAATAAAATCTAATTTAAAAAATTATGCCTGATTATGCAAATCCATCTCCTTTTCCAGTCATATATCATTCTGATAGCATCCTTTATGCCATTTCTCCTGTGCAATTCTTTACTGGAAAAATGAGGCACCCTACTCACACCCATCATTTACCTCTTCATCATCCTTTGGGTTACCAACAACTTTAAATCTTTGGAGAGACTATTATTAACATGCTTTGTAGCCAAACAGCATCACTGGAAGAATACTGGTATTTAAAATATGGGCCTTTGTTTCAGGGATAAGCTGGGGTTCATTAAATGCACACTGCAGTTTCTCAAATGTGATCTATCCTGTTCTTCCTCTTTCTATTCATTTCTGGTTCCAGTTTATAGTCTATCTATAATGTTTGTCCAAAGTATATGGAATATGGGCTTTCCATCTAAGTGCCTATCAGACTCTACCCCCCTCCCCCTTTTCTCTTTTCTTAAAATGTTAGTTCCTTTATAAGTAGGAAATGTTTTATTCTTCGTATGTACCTAGTGCCTGGCTACTAATATTGAATGTGTGTATTGATCTCTCTGTGAAGAGTTAGACTGAAACTTTAGAGTGATCACAAGTCTCATTTAAGATCTTTGCAGTGTTCTAGGGCTTGATATAATCATCACAGTTGTAGTCAAAGAGGAACATCTGGATTATTTCACCATCTATAGGGAATCCTGCTTGTATTTGAACTCTAAATATTGCTGGACTATATAGAAAATTACCCAAGAGACAGTTTCAGATAAACCTGGAAAGATTTGTACAGGTAATGAAGGAGAACACAAAGAACAGTGGATATAACAACGTATCAAAGTAAAACAACTAATAACTTTGATTTAATGCAACAACCATTGACCATGTCAGAGAACTAAAGGTGAAACATGTTACTCAGCTCCAGAGTAATGAACTCAGAGTGCTGAATGAGTCATTGATTTATAGGCAAGGAAAATATGGGGATTTGCTTTACTTTACTATACATTTTTTAATAAAAGGGTTTTGTTTTTTCTCTCTTTCAGTGTAGGTGGTGGGAATTGTTGGGGGGGGGATTGGAATAGTGATAGGGTTACAAAAAATGAGAGAGAAAAGTATGAAAAGAGGGTCATTGAAGCATAAAAAAAAGAACAGATTAGGAAATAGACAAGATACCTTTGAAAATAGTATATTGAATTTGATGTATAATTGGAGGGAGAAGTAGACTGTGTGTATGAGATACACCTTCATATCTGCATGTGTGAAAGAACTTATGTAGGGGACAGCTAGATGGCTCAGTGGATAGAGAGACAGGTCTGGAGATGGGAGGTCCAGGGTTCAAATCTGGCCTCAGACACTTTCTAGCAATGTGACCCTGGACAAGTCACTTAAACCCCCATTATTTAGCCTTTACCATTCTTTTGCTTTGGAACCAATGCAGAGTATTGATTCCAAGACAGAAGGTAAGGATTTTTAAGGGGTGGAGGGAGGGCTCATGTTCAGTATGAGCTGGTGAGGAGAAGGGCTTCTTTCCCTTCCCACTTTTAGGGCCCATTTTTGTTTTTTGTTGTTGTTTAGACTTTTCAGATGTGTCTGACTCTTTGTGACCCTTTTTGGGATTTTCTTGGCAGACATACTGGAGTGGCTTGCTATTTACTTCTCCAGGTCATTTTACAGATGAGGAAACTGAGGCATACAGGGTTAAGTGGCTTGCCCAGTATCACATATCTTAGTAAATGTCTGAGACTAGATTTGAACTTATGTCTACCTGACTCCAAACTTGGTGCATCATCAACTGTTGCTCTTTTAGGGCCTGTAGCCCCAAGAAATGAGCTTGGGGTTTGGGTTAGATTTGTATTCTTTTGCTTCTCTTTTGTAGTTCTAGATACATACATTGGAATCTCAAAATCCAGAATTGAGCCATGGTGACCTTGGAAGATTCCAAGAAAAATGCTGCATCTAGTTCCAGCAGAGAAACCGAAGTACCCAGAACTCAAATCCAAGACAAAGCTTTGAACTTGGTGGGATTGTATTACAGAGAAACTGAGCTAAACTAGGACCCTAATTCCCTTCCCTTTCCCAGAGAGTGAGGTAGTGCAGGGAAAGATTATTCTCTCCAGATATTGGGGGAGAGATGTTTTTGCATTTCTTCTTGCTGTAGTTTTGGACTAAAATATTCCTTTGTCGAAGTTAATCCAACTGCCAAATGATTAAATGTAACTGAGGTGCAAAGGATCCCCAAAATAGAGGGGAAACAAGTGGTAGGGACCGAAGTAATGGCAGAGAGCTTAGTAAATCCTTAACTCCCTTAAAGGTACTGAAGAATCTTAAGGAGAGGCAGCAGAAGCCAGGGTAGACGCAGCTACATATAGAAGTAATAATAATAATAATAATAATAATAATAATAGCTAGCATTTTTCTAGTGCTTGAACAAAATGACCTCAAAATGACTCTGGGAGGTAGGTGTGATTGTTTATAGATGAGGAAACTGAGGAAGACAGACAAATGATTTGTCCAGGGTCACATAGCTCCAGCTCATTTTATAGATGAAGAAATCGAGGCAAAGAGGGTTAAATAACTTATCCAAGGTTACGTAGCTGGTCAGTATCTGAGGCATGATTTGAACTCAGGTTTTCCTGACTCCAGGTCCAGTACTGAATCCATTAAGTTGCCTATTTGCCTCCAATGTTCATCTTATTTGGTATTTGTTAAGTTAAAAATAAAATGAAAAGAAAAAAATGAACTGGACCTAGTTTTCTTGATGATTCTAGACTAGAGGTTCTTAACCTGGTCTCTATGAACAAGCTTTAAAAAATATTTTGACAACTCTTCTTAAGTAGGAGAGTTCTCAAATAAACTCTTTGTAGTCATGTGGAATTTATTTTATGCATTTAAACAGTTCTGAAAAGGGATCCATAAATTTTATCAGATTGCCAAAGGTGTCTGTGACATAAAAAAAGTTAAGAATCCCTGATCTAGGCTGAAGTCATCCTGCCAGAGTTTCCTTGTGACCCTAAGTGAATTTGGGATACCCAGCTAGGATCATAAGCAAGGGGCTTAGTAAGGGATAAAGTGAAGCAGGATTCCAAGGCTAAAGGCTGAACCCACAAAGGGGTTTGCTCTCAAACCCTGAGCTGAAAGGGATGCAGTAAGGCCCAAGGTGGATGAGGTAAAAATCAGGGTAAAGGGGGTGGGGGGGCAGCTGGGTAGCAGCTGGGTAGCTCAGTGGATTGAGAGCCAGGCCTAGAGACAGGAGGTCCTAGGTTCAAATCTGGCCTCAGACACTTCCCAGCTCTGTGGCCCTGGGCAAGTCACTTGACCCCCATTGCCTACCCTTACCAATCTTCCACCTATAAGTCAATACACAGAAGTTAAGGGTTTAAAAAATTAAAAAAAAAATCAGGGTAAAGAGCTGTAGTGAATCCCAATTCAGTCAGTTAGTCAATAAACATTTTCCCAGCACCTACTGTGTGCTAGGACCTCTGCTAAGCACTGGGAAAACAAAGAAAGCCAAAAGATAGTTCCTTTTCTCAAAGAGCTCACAATTTAATTGGAGAGAAGTGGGGGAATGAAGTTCAAACCAATATGTACAAACAATGAAGTTCCCTAACTGTGGCCAAGACTCTGGTGGAAAGCTGGCATGGCCCCTGTCCCATTCTCAAATGGCAATTTTTCTCAAAATATTGAGAAAGATATAATGGACTGAGTTGCAGAAGGGCCCAGAAGACCAGGTGACTCAGAAACCTCCAGACCTATGCTATCTTGAGACTGGCTCTCCATTCATGAGAATAATATTGTTCTTACAGAATCTGACCACCTGATGAACTGATTTTTTTTAAACCCTTATCTTCTGTTTTAAAATAGATGCTAAGTATTGTTTCCAAGGAAGAAGAACAGTAAAGGTTAGGTAAATAGTGTTATATGACTTGCCCAGGGTCACATAGTTGGTAAGTGTCTGAGGCCAGATGTGAACCCAGGACCTCCTGTCTCCAGTTCTGGCTCTCTATCCTCTGAACCACCTAACTGCCTAAAGCTGATTCTTGTTTTGGTATTTCCCTAGATCAGTGATGGCAAACCTATGGCACATGTGCCAAAAAGGGCACACAGAGCCCTCTCTCTGGGCATGCCTGCATGTCACCACAGAGTTTGTTACTAGAAAGGCAGAAGGACTCTTCCCCCTCTCCATGTGCCTTTTAGACATTCCCCACTTCACCTTCCAGCCCAATGGGAGAGATTCCTCCCTCCCCTGTCTGGGGTAAGGGAAGGCCTGGGGAGGTGGCATCACCCTCTTGTCTCTGGGAGGGGGGCCATGGCAATCAGACACTGGGGCGGGGTCGGTGGGCACAGTATTTGGTTTGGAAGGGAGGCAGGGGGCAGCACTCCATCTCTAAAAGGTTCACCATCTCTGCCCTAGATGGAAGAGTTCTTAGAGAAAGATCATGTATATCTTGTGGGTTAGGAGAAGGGATAGGGACATTTACCTCAACTGTTTAGGAATAGTATCACTAATGAGACTAACCTTAGAGGTAGTCAGCTATTACAGTTGATAAGAGTCCTGTGCCTGGTGTCAAGAAGACCTACATTCAAATCTGGCAAACTATATGACCTTGGATAAGTCACTTATCTTCTTCAGTGTCCTCATGTATAAAATGGGAATAATAATATCTATTTCCCAAGATTGTTTAAGGATAAAATGACTTCTTTTTTATTGGAAAAATATGGAAAATGCTGTCATGAGAGACTGGATTAAATGGTGAAAAGTGCAGGGAATTTGGAGTTAGGAGATTGGAGCTCTAGATTGGGGCTTTCCAATAGCCAGCTTCATGATCTTAGCCAGCTTTATCAGTAAAATAAAGGGATTAAATGTGATAATCTCCAAATTCCCTTTTGGCTCTAAAATCCAATGAGTCCAATTCAGTAGAGGTAGTCTGGAAGACCTTTTATACTATAAAAACGCTTCATAAACAATCATAGATTGAGAATCACTGGTTTAGTGCCCCACATCTTGGAGGTGAGGGGAAGAGTTCTTCATTCCAGGAATTTGTGTTAGCTTGTGATTAAGGAAAAGATGTTACATCGATTGCATATAGAAGTGATATGCTTATGTGCATGTTTTTGGGGAAAAAAGTAGTTAAGTTGTTTTTGTTTTTTTTATTTGACTCTTGAGCCAGTTCTTTCAAAGATATTTTATAAAACAAATTGACTTGAGATAGAGTAAGGAATTTGAGAGCACCCTGCAAATCCCTGGACAGAGTTCTTCTGGATGGCTTTTATCTTACAAACAACTCAGATTACTGATCAGAAGCCAAAAACCCTTCCCATGTTTTCCCTCTTTTAGAGGTGTTAAATTGCAAGCAAATGAAGAAGATTAGAAAACAAAAATCAGATTTTAATAAAACTTAGAGTGTTAGTCTTTCTCAAATATGTAGCCTGTCACTGGAGGGGACTTAGCTATTATTATTATTATTATTTAATGACTTGCTTGAGACTCATTAACTAAAAAAAAAGACATAATGAAATGGAGCCTCTGGCAATGAACTCTATTCTCATTAAAGAGAGAGCTGGGTGAGTCAAAGAAATGTGAAGGCTGAAAATAAGCCTCATGTCAGAAAGGAGGTGCTATTTACTGAGATGAGGAATGTGCAAAGACCTGGGTCTAGAGGAGGGTTTCTCTTTGTACAGAAGTTTATTGAGAGCAGCCAGGATCGCCGTTTCCAAATCTCTTGGCAAAGTTAGGAAGGATTTGGGTTTAGAGACAATTCAGACAAATAATAGAGTTTGCAGGGTATCACATGCCATATCACTCACATCTTTTAGATATTCAGACTCCACTGGCATGGATTGAGCAGCACCAGTGTTCCAAAAAAAAAAAAAAGCCAAACCCTAAAAAACCAACAACAGGACTAGCAAAGATGAGGTTGTACTTTGAAAGATAAGCAATTATCTGAAACTCATTGATATTGGCTAAATCACTTTCAAATGGAATATGAGGAAACAGATACCAAAAAGTGAAGATCTAACTAGAACTTTGAGTAATTAGACACTCAGTGGGACTTTAGATATCACCTAGTCTAACTCTTTTCTCTCACAGAATCTCAGAGTTGGGAGGTAGCTGAAGAAGCTATTTTTTTTCTTATTCTGGTTAAACAAGAATCCTCTCTAAAATATCCCTAAGAAGTGGTCATTCCAACTTTTACTTGGAGACCTTGAGTAAGGAGGAACCCATTACCCACAAGGCAGTGCATTCCAGTTTTGGGGAGTTCAAATTCTTAGGAACTTTTCCTTCAATACCAGTTTTGTAACTTTTCAAAAAGAAAATAAGCTTAATAAAGTTAGCCCATTATTTTACCACTGAGGAAACTGAGACTCTGAGAGGCAACATAGCTTACCCAAAGGAAGATAGTGTCAGTAGCATGACCGAGATTAGAACCTAGGCCTCTTCCCTTTTAGTCCAGTTCCCTGTCTGCTGAATGATATTGCCTTAAATTTTTTTTTAAAGATTACTGCTTTTATTACTTTTCCTTGAAAATATCCTCCCTCTCTAGGGAGGGATATATATGTCTTAGTATGTTAGCTTTTCATATATTCATTCATTGATTGAATAAATATTTTATTAAATCCTTACTATGCTAATGGTACTAGAAAGATACAAAGTTTAGATAAGATATAATCCTTGTCCTCATGGATTTTTTTTTAGACCCTTAACTTCTGTGTATTGGCTCATAGGCAGAAGAGTGGTAAGGGTGGGCAATGGGGGTCAAGTGACTTGCCCAGGGTCACACAGCTGGGAAGTATCTGAGGTCAGATTTGAACCTAGGACCTCCTGTCTCTAGGCCTGACTCTTAATCCACTGAGCTACCCAGCTGCCCCTGTGCTTATGGATCTTAAAGTCACATAGGAGAATGTGAAATATATTAAAAAATAAATATTTTCTTACTCTGTTGCATTCATAATTTCATCAGTGTGGATATTTTCTACACCCATATAAATAAAAACTCCATACATGTGAAAATTTTGTCCAGATTTTCTATATGTCCCTCATGGCATATCTATCTAGTGCAGTGATGGGTAAACTTTTTAAAGAGGGGGCCAAAGGAAAAGAAATGCTCATCTGTCAATCTGTTTCTAAGGCAACTCTTTCAAAGTTTCATTCTATTGTATCCTACTCATCGTATTAGTCAGATATGGATAGAACATTTCAGGGGGCCACATCTGGCCCTCTGTAGTTTGCCCATCACTGATCTAGTGTACTGAAGCCCTTGTTTTAGTTCTTTTCCTATATCTAGGTTACCACAGTATAACCTGGACCCTCCATCTATTATTTTTCTTGACACTTAGTCTTTTTCCTCTTCTGATCTCACAAGTTATTGGTAATGTTCTATATACCACTTTTTCTTCTTCTTTTTTTAAAATCCTTTATCTTCTATCTTAGAATTGTTGGTTCCAAGGCAGAAAAGCTGTACGGACTAACAATTGTGGTTAAGTGACTCATCCAAGATCACACAGTTAGAACATATCTGAGGCTAGATTTGAACACAGAATCTGTTTCTCTAGACCCAGCTCTCTATCTACTGAGTTACCTTACTGTCTTTCTACATACCACTTTTTGCACTCAAATCATTATGTGTAATATCTTGCTACAGCTCACTATGTGACTCCTTGTATTTTTCCATTGCCATTTGGATTAGTTATAATTCTGATTCTTTAAGAATTTTGGAGGTTCCATGCATAGTCACTTAAAATTTTTTTTATTTCTATTTTTTATATTTTAGAATATTTTTCCATGGTTACATGTTCTTTACCTCCCCTCCCAAATTCCCCCTTTGCCCCCCATAGCCAACATGCATTTCCATTGGATTTTACATGTGTCATTGTTCAAGACCTATTTCCTTATTATTGGTAGTTGCACTGGGGTGGTCATTTAGAGTCTATATCCCTAATCATATCCCCATCAACCCATGTGTTCGAGCAGCTGTTTTTCTTCTGTGTTTCTGCTCCTGCAGTTCTTTCTCTGGATGTGGATAGTGTTCTTTCTCATAAATTCCTCAGAATTGTCCTGGGTCATTGCATGGCTGCCAGTACAGAAGTCCATTACATTTGATTATGCCATGGTGTATCAGTCTCTGTGTACAATGTTCTCCTGGTTCTGCTCCATTCACTCTCATGCATAGTCACTTTAAGAATATCTGTGTAAAAGAAATAAGGCTTTTTTGCCAGTGAGTGGGTTAAGGTCTTTGAAAATATTTTACATTTCCTAAAGATTTTTAATTCCAATTTCTTTATTGCTGGAGAAGATTTACATTTACCTTCAGCACTTGTCCAAGTTATTCATGTTATCATTTATTTGGTCAACTAAATGTCAGTTTAAAAAATGTTTTTTATCCACTTTAATGTTCCAGTGTGAATTGTTACATTTATATGTTTTACTTTGTTACAAATTTCTTTGAAGAAATTTTGTAACATTTTAGGATTTAATGAAGTCAATTAGCAAGCATTTATTGTGCTTCCTAAGTGTCTTGTACCATGCTAATCACTGATTATCAAGAAAGGTACAAATACTCATAGATCTCAAGAAGTTCACATTCTAATTTGGGAGACAATATTGAAATAACAAGATATTTAGAAGATATATGCCAGGTAAATGGAAAGCAAGATGAGAGAGGAAGGCATTAGCAATTGGAAGGACAGGGAAAGGCCTCCCAGAGAAGGTGGAATTTTAACTGCCTTGAGGGAAGCCAGAGAAATTAAGAGGTAGAAGTGAAAGGGAAGAGTGTCCTAAATGTGGGGGTCATCAAGTACAAAGGTACAGAGTTGGGAGATGGAACATTATATTAAAGTTATTGCAAGTAGGCCACTAGAGCTGGATTATAGAGTCAGTGAAAGGGAATGTTGTGTAAGAAGGTTGAAAAGGTAAGAGAGGCCCAAGTTATGAAGAGCCTTTAATGCCAAACTTCGTGTTTAATCTTATAGATGAGAGGGAATAACAATTAGTACAATGTTATATGCAAATAAGAACATTTAGAGAACCTTTCTATAACTAGATTTTTTTTCTAGATTTGTTCAAGAAATGCTTTGTGACTTGATATCATTATTAGTGATGGTTATCAAAGCAAAATTTTAAAATAAATTCCTAGAAAAAAGTTATTTTTATACCATGTATCAAATTATCCAACCTTAGGAAAATAGCTAACATAATTAATCTCATAAAAAACATAAATACTCAAATCCACATAATTACAGCAATACATTAACCAAAAACTTCCACAAAATACAACATTAATTTACACCAAAAAATACTACAAAGTATTGATTTAGAAGAATCACTTTTTTAACCAACTCATTCATTTCAGTTTTCAAAATTACATGTATAAATGATTTTTTAACTATCACTTTTCTAACCTTTTGCAATTCAAATTCTCTTCCTTCATCTCGTCATTCCTTCCTCTCCTCTCCCCTCTCCAGATGGGAAATGTTAAAAGAATGGGGGTAGAGGAGATATATGTATAATGATAATGATGTGTATCTGTCTATGATCTCCTCAACTGCAATTGGTGGGGAGAAATACCTACTCTTCTCACCCTGGCTGCTGCTATAAATTATCCCCTTCTCCCTGACAGGTTTGGTTGATTAACCTGTCAGTGATTCCTTTAATAGCTGCCCAAGTGAGGATCCTTGAGAGGTTAGGTGGATGGTTAACATCTCTAGGCCCAAGCTGAGGTTGGATAGATTGATAATGGGCTATTGATTCGTTTTGGATAATGATTAGGATCTGACTGCATATTTGAACTCCCTTCCTAAGGGCTACGATAGAATGACCACTCAGGAAGGTACTTGCTATTAAACACTGTTTATCTATTGATAGGGAAAGGATAACAAGGTAAAGGATTGGGGATTGGAAACCCTATTGGTCTATTGACTATTAAACTAAGTGATAATCAGGACTGGAGGCTTCTAGGCTGGTGGAAGCTTGAAGTCTTCACCCTCTCTCTATCTCTGACTGGACCTGGCCACAGCCAAGCCAGAGAATAGAGAAGGATATTGCTGAAGATAGATATTGATAGTCTTTGTATTCTCTTAGCTCTCCTATCAATAGTGTTAATGTTTCACTAACTCTCACAGTTTAGCAAGGAAATAGATTCAGGCTTTTCCTACCCTCTTCTTCTTCAACCACCCTTCAACCACCCTTCAGCCACCCTTCAACCACCCTCTGCCCAGTTTGATTCATAAAGGCTTGCTAAAGTCTCAACACAGAGACCTGAGATCTCTAGGTTTGAGCCTCTGAGTCCAGAGACTTTTTCACTGTAGCTGTCTGGGGGTATTTATAGGGTGGGGCTAACTGATGTTTGCTCCTGGCTCAAGGCACCTGGGAACATTCCAATCTTTCAACTGCCAACCCTGTCAGTCAAGGTGGCATCTATCTCATCCCAGATTAATGATTATAACATAATTTTATATACATTTTCCAGTGTTGTTATGCAATACAAACTTCCCTATTCCACATGTTGTAAAAGAAGACATATTTCACACATATAAGAAAAAACTCATGAAGGAAACAAAGCAAGAAAAGGCATGGTTTGATCCACATTCATACTCTGATAGTTCCTTCTATAGTACTTATCATCATTAAGTCCCTTAGGGTTATCTTGGGTCCTTGTTCTGATGGTAATTGTTTAATTGTTCACTGTTGATTATCCGACAAGAAAGATCACTTTTAAAGTGAAAAGAAAGTTTTTCTGAAACTAAAAGATAGTATTATTTGAAATGGAGAGTTACTGGAAGCTTTCCCAATAAGTAAAAGAATAAAGAAAGAATGTCCCCCATATCTTTGCTGTTATTTGACATATATCTGGAACCACTAGCATTAGCAATGAGACAAATAAAATGAATTAAAGGAATGAACATTAGCAGATTCGCTGATAATATAATGGTTTACTTAAAAAAAACACCATTGGATCAATAAAAATATTTATCAAGACAATTAGAGGCTTCTGTGAAGTATTAAAACACAAAACAAATACATATAGATCATGTGTTTCTAGATAAAAACAAAACCAGGAGAAAATAATAAAAAGGAAATTCCATTCAAAGTTACTATAAAATGCCTAAAATTTCTGTGAGCCAACTTATCAGGATACATTCAAAGCTTATATAAAGACAATTACAAAGTACTCCTTAAAGAAATAAAGAATAATTTAAATAATTAGAGGAACACCCATTGCCCATGGTTGATCCAAGACAATATTTAAAAAATGATAAAACTACCTAAATTAATTTATAAATATAATGCTATGCCAATCCAACTATCAAGGAGGCATTTTATAAAGCTGTACAAAATAACAAAATTCATTTGAAGAATTGAATTTCAATGGAAATAATCAAATTATGAATAAATGAGAAATAGCTCTTATAGACTTCAAATTATACTATAAAAGAATAATTATTAAAATGCTTGATACTTGTTAATAGAAATGTAAATCAGTGGAACAATATATACAACAACAATATAAATGGAAAGAAAAAACTAGATGCTATGTAATTATAATCATCAAGCTTTGATGCTGTAGATTTGAATATGTGTAGCCAAAATGACAATACCATGTTTTCACAAGGGCCTAGAAAACAAATATCATATCCCTCTCCTCTTTCTTTTTACGTTAATCATCTTGACAAGTCACTGGAAGATGTTGGTGCCAGACACAAGGCCTGAATAATTTTCAAACCACTTTCACATATAACATCTGATTCTCATAAAAGCTCTACAAGGAAGTGAAGACAGATGGCCAGATGCATACTCTATACAAAAACTGAAGTTTAGTGTCTTGTTCCCATGTTAGGCAACTGCTAAGGAAAGGTTGAAGAACTAGAACTCAGGTCTTCTAATTTCCTGTCCTTTGTTCTTACTATCATAACACACGTGCTTTCAGCAAATGGAAAAAGAGCTTAAACTGTGGTCCTCTCTAAAATGACATGTGTCTGGCTTACAGATATGTGACTCAGATGCTACCAATTAGGAATGAAAATCCAAAGAGAGTGATAGAAACATGAGTTCAATTTAGTTTACAATTACCACAGTGCCTGACCTATATGTTAGTAAATGTTTATTGATTAATTTATAGAAGCTGAGGTTGGATAACCCCTGTTATGATGTATCAGTCTGCCCAGTACCCCTCAGGCAGGGAAACACCTGAGTTGTGCAAACACAGGAAGAAACTATTCCAGGTGTGCAAGGTGGGGCAAGGTACTGGAATAATTCAGTGCTGAGAAACAAAGGTAGTCTGTCCAAGATCTAGCCAGATCTTTTGTTCTGCTATCCAGGCATAATTTCCCTGAAAGAACACCTTTGGTCCTGTTTTCATCCTGTAGGAGGGGTAGAGGACTTGGAGAAAGAGAAAGGACAATAGTCATATAACAAGAATAGCAGCAGGGATTTCATCAAGGAGCTGATTTTTAGCTACTGAATTAAAAAGTGTCTCATGTATTTCATTCAGCTTGTAACTCTCTAGAAAGGTGAAATTCAGCAATTAGTGGGAGCTAAGCCTGAGTTTATTTATAAGTAGTAGACACCCAAAAGTTGGTGGGAGACAAAAATCTAAGAAAAGAATCAGTAATAAAGCACAAAGTCTTAGATTACAATAGAGGTTGGTGTTTGTCTTTCACACTCAATGAGAACCAAAATGGCACCATGATGGCAGAGTCAATATACAATGTGTCTGACTGTGACTGATCAGACTAATATGGGCTCAAAAGGCTTTACCATAGATCAGACTCAAATAATTCATTGGAACATTTCAGGTGGAGTTGCCTCTAAATTTCTGCTCCTCATGTTTTTTTTTTGTTTGTTTTGTTTGTTTTTTTTGAGCTACGGCAATTCTGTTTTGTTCATGGAGCACTGTGTCTTTTTTGATTTGGACACACCATGCTGGATAGTCCTGTGCTAGTGTCTCCCATGTCTCACAGTTGATACCAAAGTTCTTCCCATGAATAGTTCTTAGATTAGTATGAACAAAATGAAAAAAGTGTTGAAAACAGGTAAGATAAACTAGAAGTTCTGATGCAAGGCAGAAAATTTTAACCTCATAGGTAAAACTTATTGTGATAAGAAATAAATATTTGACTAAAGTCCTGGGTAGAAACATATATTTCAAAAGAATGGCTCTAAGAGTTTGTAGTAGCATCTATATTAAAAAGGCATAATTATATAAGGAAATGTATTATCCAGAGAGAAGTAGTAAAGTGGAGAACAACTGGGCAGAGATCAATGAAGGCAGAAACAGAAGGTAATATTGTCAGTGGGGTATAGCATAGACCAGTGATGGTGAACCTTTTGGAGATGGGGTGTTGGGTCCCCCTCCCTGCCTCCGCATAGACCTCATGCTGTGCTCCTCCCACACACCGAGTGCCTGGTGGTCCCTGACCCTCCCCTCCACCTTACCCCATATAGGGAAGGGAGAAAGTGCTCTCATTGGGCTGTTGGATGGAGGAGTAGGTGAAGTTATGAATATCCTCAGCAAGAGTAGAGAGATGGAGGGGAGTGGTCAGAGCACTCTGCTTCCCTCCAGCTCTGCTGCCTGTGAGCCACCCACCTTACCCCCTGTGGGCTCTCATTGGGATGCTGGGCAGAGGGGAGAGGGATGTGAAAAAATGCCATCAGGCATAGAGGAGAGGGGGGAGGGGAGCAGCTCTGCCTGAGACCCTCTGCTTTTCTAGTAACAAACTCTGGGTGTGGAGGAGAGAAGCTACGTGCCCACAGAGACTGATCTGTGTGCCATCTTTGGCACCTATGCCATAGGTTCGTCATCACTGTTATAGAGCAATTGGACAGAAAAATGAAATAAATGTGTTCAAGAAATATAAGAAATTATAATATAAATATAAGTTAGACTTGACCCAGAATATTTGGCATCATTAGAGGTTGTTTTCAGTGACTTTTGCATTAAATTGATTTTTGAAAAAGAAGAAAGGAAGTGCAGAAGAAATGGAATCTTGTGTAACTGGATGGCCAGATAAAGGATGCTGGCATCCAGTGGCTATAGTATTAGTGGTATTCAGGAAACCCTCTAAGTCAGATAAAAATGAAGCTCCTAGTTAATTGATAAGGGCAGCTCAATTTACATGTAAGGAGCATGACAAGGAAAGTATAAAAATAGTAGCATTAAGTATCTCTTACCTATTATTATCTTACTTTATTAACATATTTTTGCACCATGGATACCTTTGGAAATATAGGGACTTCTATGGACTCCTCCTCATAATAATGTTTCTACATGCATAAAGTAAAATATGTACTATTACGAAAGACATCAACTATGTTGAAATAAATTATCAAAATTTAAAATAAAAACAAACTAAATTCATGGATCCCAGATTAAGAAGTAGGCTCTAGGGTTAGGCCAGAAGTTCTCTCTGAAGTTGGGGGCCATATACCTGAGTCACTATGATTAGGAAAGGTGGGGTATGGCATTTTTGCCACCATGGAAAAGAAGATTAGATAGGGAAAAAAGTCTCCCGGGTCAACTGCCACTCCTCAAGATTCTAAACCCTTCCTCAACTGTCAGAGACTCTGCAGCAAGGCTTTGTAGGGCTGACATGCACCCTATTTGCACTACACAGGTTATCTTGGATGAGTTGCTTCATTTCTCTCTCTCTCTCTCTCTCTCTCTCTCTCTCTCTCTCTCTCTCTCTCTCTCTCTCTCTCTCTCTCTCTCTCTCAAATTTAGAGTCCCTATCTCTAAAAAGAGTGTTAGACCAAGGGCTCTTAACATTTTTTTAGTCATGAGCTCCTTTGGCATCCTGCTAAAGCCTAGAGAACACTTCTCAGTATAATTTGTGAAATAAATTTTTGAAGTAGTTTTGAAAGAAATTCACAAATGAAGGAAATACCCAATTCTAGTTGAATGTTAGTGAAAAAAAGAGGTATGATTCTATGATTCTGTAACTCTAAGATTTCTGAATCCTATCTTCTGGCTTATATATTTCAATTTGAAAGAAATTTCCAGACAGTGAAGAAATTTGAAAAGTCATCTGGAGTTCCTTATAATGGATTGTAACCCATACTACAGTTAAACTGCAAATAAAAAGAGGCAGATGGTAGTGTTTGTAATGAGCAGTTGACTGCTTTTTCCAAGTAGTAGTTCTTTTTTTTTAGTAGTTCTTTTTTAAAAAAACATAGGAATAAGATTCTATTTTCTCTAGTCTAGAGCTTTAAATAATATTAAGCTATACATAGCTACTGATATTGCAGCATTCTGGCTGGTACCACGAAACTAATCAATTTGAAATGAGTGTCTTCTTATCTTCAAAAAAAAAACCAGCGAATCCATTTAGGACCCTGTTCAAATAATTAGGGCTTGATATGTCAGTGTCTCCAAATCCAATTGAAGATGTGACACTGAAAGACGTTTTTTACATAAGAGATTTGTCACACACATGTAAAGCTAAACACAGGCTCAATAAAATAAAGGGGAGTGGGGGAAGTCTTTCTTTTACTTAGGAAATACTGAAACACATATAAGACTAGTAAAGACTTCTCTATTTTCCCTCTAGTATACTTATAGCACAAAAAAAGAGAAAGATTGCCAAAAGGCTAGCTCTTTCTTCCATGATATGGGGAGAAAAGGAAATGAGTAAAGTAGAAAAGGTCTTGGCCTTGACAATAGTCTGGATGACCCTTTTGGCTGTCAACCTGGCATAGTGAGACTTTTCTAAAAAAAGAACTGACAATATATGGATCAGCAGGAGAGAGGGAAGTGGATCAATAAAAGGAGGAGAAGATTCATTAAATTAATAGGGCACAAATCACTAACATGGAATAGAAAACAGATCTTCTCTAGAATGGGATCCCATCCAGGATAGTATTATAAGTCACAGAGACAATATACATTATTTCTGAGGAGTAAGATGACCCTCCAGAGGTAGGGGGTGGGAGTAAAAGATAGACTCTTTTTTCTTGGTGTTAGGGAAGGGACAGGTTCTCTTTATCTTGCATAGTCTGGAAAAATAGTAGCTACTCATCCTGAATCCTGAATCTACTGTTAATTAGAATAGCAGTTGTGACCTGCTCTGTTTCCATCCTGAGCTAATAAACTCCTCTTTAGGCAGCCTGCTTCTCCTCTCCCCTATTCCCAGGAGCTCACCATATTGGTGCTGGACTTATTACACAAGCATGTAATCATCTTTAATCTTACTGCAACTTCAGAACTCTCAAGTTCAAGCAAACCACTAGTTTCAGCATCCTCTACTTGCAGAGAATACAGGAATGCACCACCATATTTGTCTGGGAGGTTGACTATGATCTTAGGAATATATCTTTTGTGTCTTAACTGTTCTGTGTTTTGAACCTTTTGAGAAAAAGCATCATTTAAGAAAAAGATAAATGTAAATTAGGTGTATTTCCTAAGATAATCAGGGGAAAAGAAAAGAACTTATATGTTTCAAAATATTTATAGCAAGGGGCAGCTGGGTAGCTCAGTGGATTGAGAGTCATGCCTTAGAGACAGGAGGTCCTAGGTTCAAATCCAGCCTCAGACACTTCCCAGCTGTGTGACCCTAGGCAAGTCACTTGACTCCCATTGCCCACCTTTACCACTCTTCCACCTAGGAGCCAATACACAGAAGTTAAGAGTTTAGAAAAAAAAGAAAAAAATATTTATAGCTGCTCTTTTTGTGGTGACAAAGTACTGGAAATTGAAGGGATACCCATCAATTGGGGAATGACTAAACAAGTCGTGGCATCTGATTGTGATGTAATACTACTGCACTGTAAGAAAAAACTAGCAAGTTATTTTAAAAAAACAACATGGAAAGACCTACATGAAAGTGAAGCAAGCCAAGAGAACATTACATACATCACATTTCCTTATAACACAAATCTGAGAGAGAGGCACAGCTGACATAGTTGGACACCAGTCAAGATCCTGAGCTGAATCTTATAAGATGAAATTTAACAAAATTAAATGTAAAGTCTTTCACTTATATAATAAAAAAAAGTCAACCACATAAGTACAAGATGGGGGGAATTGTTGCAAAAATGTGGAAAACTATCCAAGGGTTTTAGTGAACTGTGAGTGCAGTGTGACTCAATGTTGTGAAATAGCAGCCATAAAAAACTGATGCAATCTTAGGCACATTAAGAATGATATAGTGTGGGGGACGCTAGATGGCTCAGTGGATAGAGAGACAGGCCTGGAGACAAGAAGTCTTGGATTCAAATATGATCTCAGACATTTCCTAGCTGTGACCCTGGGCAAGTCACTTAACTCCCATTGCTTAGCCCTTACTGCTCTTCTGCTTTAGAATAATACATAATAATGATTCTAAAGATGGAAGGTAAAGATTTTTTTTAAAGTGATATCGTGTCTAGAATAAGAGATAATAATCTGATCAAATCTGAGAAGAAGAGATCCAGGATTGTGGAATTAGAGATGATCTAGAATAGAATACTCATTTCTAGATGCCATATTGAGAGAAGACATTTACATTTGGGATCAGGTCCAGTGCAGAATGAGCAGGATGGTGAGGAGTTTAAAGACCTCTTCCAGGCTGCCCTTAGGACTTTCTCTGACGTATTCCAGAAATGTCTTCATCCTAAAAACTCACTCCAGCCCTGGAATGCACACACGGGAAGTACTCTCTGTCCCTGTTTCTTCTCTTTCTAATTGGATGGCTCTTCCCAGAACCTCCATTTAAGGAGAGCATACCATGGGTCCACTATGCTTGATCTCTCTCCAGGCTCTACTCCACACTTTATCTTTATCTCTCACCTCCTGATTCCAGGCCTAGTGCTCAATCTACTGTTCCACCTAGCTGCCCTTCAGCTTTCTTTTATGTATTGTCCTCCTCAAGGGGAATATCTACAGAGACCTGCTTCTACCTGGTTGACTAGATATATACCTCGTTTCCCTCTCTAAGTGGACTCCATTGTGTATAGCTATGAACAAAGAAATGGATTTTAAATGTATTGTTAAATTAATTATTTATTATGCAATTAAATTAATTATTAATTACTTAATTAAAAATTTAAAAAGTGATGGCAGTGTCTTTGGAATAAGTATCCTATAAACTTTGGTGATTATTTCTGTATGGTAGAACACTCATTTGGATGTACAAAGGAATGGAAGTCGTTGAACCCCAGCTAGGTTCTCTCTTATTATCTTTTTCTTAAACTTATGCCTTCTGTTTTAGAATTGGTGATAAATATTGGTTTCAAGGCAGGATAGTGGTAAGAGCTAGGCAACTAGGGTTAAGTGACTTGCTCTGGGTCACACAGCTAGGAAGTTTTGGGGGTCAAATTTGAACCCAGAACCTTTCATCTCCAGGTCTGATTCTCTATCAACTGAGCCACCTAGCTGTCCTTCTTTCTTTTTTTTTATAATTCACAGAATCACAAACTCTCAGAGGTAGAAGGGATCTTAAAAGACTCCTAGTCTGTGACATACTTAAATAGAAATCCTCTCACCAGCATCTATGACCAAGGTTATTCAAACTTCTCATTAAGAATGACATAGAAGCAAAATCCATCACCTCCCAAGAAAGTCCATTCTACTTCTAGTAAGTTTTTTCCCCCTCTTACAGTAATCTGATATCTGCTTGTCTTAAACTTCTACTTGCTCCTAGTTCTATCATTTTAGACTAAGCAAAACATATGTATTCCCATTACATGTAACCCTTTAGATACTTTAGTTTGGCTATTGTGTGTCCCCAAAGCAACCATGCCTATTCATAGGATTAGGGATTGTAGAGTTAGAGCTGGAAAGAACCTTAGATTTTATCATGTCCAGCCTCCATTTTTCAGGGGAGAATACCAAGTTCTTTCAACCAATTCTCCTATAGCATGGTACACATTTATCCTTTCTCTTGCCAATTATTAATTAAGCACCTGCCATGTACATGCAAGATATGGTGGTAGAATCTGAGACTCCAAAGACAAAAATAAAAAACGTCATGCCCTCAAAGACCTTCATTTCATCTCCCTTGCCATAATACCCAGCCTCTTCTTGACACATCTCAGCCTTATCAATATCTTTTTTTTTAACCTTTATCTTCAGTCTTAGAATCAATTTTGTGTATTGGTTCCAAGGCAAAAGAGCACTAAAGGTTAAGCAATAGGGGATAAGTGACTTGCCTAGAGTCACACAGTCTGAGTTCAGATTTGAACATGGGACCTTCAGTCTCTGAGCCTGGCTTTCAATTCACTGAGTCACTTAGCTGCTGCCCCCATCAATATCTTTCCTTAAAGCATATGTAGTGTCCAGAATTAAATATAGCACTCTTGGTCTGGTATTCGAGGAATATTTTAATTCTCCTTTTAAATCATTTTCATTTTCTTAAAAACCCATTTCTTATTTTTTCTGTTCTTTGAATATAGAAATGGTCACATTTGTTAATGCTTATCAAGATCATAATAATAAAAGAAAAAATTTAAACCCCATTTCTTCACAAAATAGAATTATATGAATATGGACATTTATTGTATTTATTATTGTAATGTGGGTGTGGTAGTATAGAGGAAGAGAGCAAAGGAAAAGCTAGTTAAAAATTTAAGTTTTTTTAATTAAAAATTTTATATTATTTGATTTATTTTTATTCATAGTAATTTCCAAATAGATTTTTCTGTACTCCTTCCTCAATCAATTACATCCAGTATTTTTTTTTTAAAATTTATTACTATTCACTTTTAACATGGTTACATGATTCATGCTCCTACTTTCCCCTTCACTCCCTGCACTCCCCCCACCCATGGCCGATGCACATTTCCACTAGTTTTGTCATGTGTCCTTGATCAAGACCTATTTCCAAATGGTTGGTAGTTGCATTGGTGTGGTAGTTTCGAGTCCACACCCTCAATCATGTCCACCCCGACCCACGTGTTCAAGCAGTTGTTTTTCTTATATGTTTCCTCTCCTGCAGTCCTTCCTCTGAATGTGGGTAGCGTTCTTTACCATAAATCCCTCAGAATTGTCCTGGGTCATTGTATTGCTGCTGGTACAGAGGTCCATTACATTCAATTTTACCACAGTATATCAGTCTCTGTGTACAATGTTCTGCTCCTTTCACTCTGCATCTGTTCCCGGAGGTCTCTCCAGTTCGCCTGGAACTCCTCCAGTTTATTATTCCTTTTAGCACAATAGTATTCCATCACCCGCATATACCACAGTTTGTTCAGCCATTCCCCAATTGAAGGACATCCCCTCCTTTTCCAGTTTGTTGCCACCACAAAAAGCGCAGCTATAAATATTTTCGTACAAGTCTGTTTATCTATGATCTCTTTGGGGGTACAAACCCAGCAATGATATGGCTGAATCAAAGGGCAGGCATTCTCTTATAGCTCTTTGAGCATGATTCCAAATTGCCAGCCAGAATGGTTGGATCAGTTCACAGCTCCGCCAGCAATGCATTAATGTCCCAATTTTGCTGCATCCCCTCCAACATTCATTACTCTCCCCTTCTTTCATTTTAGCCAATCTGCTAGGTGTGAGGTGATACCTCAGAGTTGTTTTGATTTGCATTTCTCTAATTATTAGAGATTTGGAACACTTTCTCATGTGCTTATTGATACTTTTGATTTCTTTACCTGGAAATTGCCTATTCATGTCTCTTGCCCATTTATCAATTGGGGAATGGCTTGATTTTTTATACAATTGCTTTAACTCCTTGTATATTTGAGTAATTAGACCCCTGTCAGAGTTTTTCATTATAAAGATTTTTTCCCAATTTGTTGTTTCCCTTCTGATTTTGACTACATTGTTTTTGTTTGTACAAAAACTTTTTAGTTTAATATAATCAAAACCATTTAATTTACATTTTGTAATTTTCTCTAACTCTTGCTTGGTTTTAAAGTCTTTCCTTTCCCAGAGATCTGACAAGTATACTATTCTGTGTTCACATAACATGTTTATAGTTTCCCTCTTTATATTCAAGTCGCTCACCCATTCTGAATTTATCTTGGTGTAGGGTGTGAGATGTTGATCTAGACCTAATCTCTCCCATATTGTTTTCCAAATTTCCCAGCAGTTTTTGTCAAATAGTGGATTCATGTCCCAAAAGTTGGGCTCTTTGGGTTTATCATACACTGTCTTGCTGATGTCATTTATCCCCAGTCTATTCCATTGATCCTCCTCTCTGTAAGAAATAAAATTTAGTTATTATAGTTATATCTTTAAAATATGTGGCCGCCAGGAATCAACAATTCAGGTTGATTCCGTAATTAAATCAGACCCAAGTCAGCATCGGGTTGAGGAGTTTATTTACAATCAGGAAGGTGAGTAGGGATAAAGAGAAGAGGGAGGTAGAAGACTAAATAAATGAAGCTGTAAGCCGCAAGGCCCAACAGCCGGATAGGCAGAGTTTAGAATTGGCCCAGCTAGGCCAAGGAAGCCAGCCTAACTTACCCACGTGACAATACAGAGTGTAATCTGTCTGTGGTCTCAGGAGATGCTTCTTCTTCCAGTTCCAGATGCCAACTAACTCTACAGGAAGTTCACTAACTTACTTAAAGAGAATGTGTCTTTCATCACTTCCTGTGGTCCACCTCTAATTCAAATGGACAAATGGCAGTTTCTACATTGATTTGGACTGCCCAAAGGGCAGTCCCTTATTCTTGATTTGTTACTTATTGTCAC